>NC_059204.1:6990377-6992877 GCF_020615455.1 Coregonus clupeaformis | reverse complement strand
TAGGCTTTTGGTTGTTTGGTTCGCAACGGCAGAGGGAATTTCTTCTCGCACGCATGCATCATTTCGGTCTTATAATGCTTTGCTCAACTGTAAGGTTTGTTCAACATTTTTCATTTGATTTTTAAATCTTGCTAATGTTTCTTCTATATTTTCATTATTACCTTAGGCCTCATGTTTTGGGGTTTATTCAAAAAAAAAAAAAAACGTCAAACTTTCTGAGATAGCCTAGAACTCCGTTAAGATGAATTCATTGTTTGATCATGAAATAGCGCGGCAGGAGAAATGGAGCAGTGGCCTAAAATGGCCGAGTCATATTCATATCAAATGGAGAGAAAACAGAAGATGTGGGCTTCTAGAACACTAAGACACCGGAGTGTCCGGCTATTGGCCCAGATCATCAGACATTTGAGAGAGAGACTCTTAGCTCCGCCTACATTGTTCTCTTGCTTTGTGTAAATAGAACATTTTTATTGGAATAGGCTATAGCGAAGGAATATAGTCAATTTACTCAGAATGTCAACCATGCACTGCCCTGCCGTGCGCTGCCTGATCCAATTCTGATCTGAGTAATTGTTTGATAGTGATATTTTTAACTTGTCCATTCAGACAACTGAAATCTCTGGTTGTCCGACCATTTTGTTTTATTTTTTGCACGCGTCAACCACTTTGTGTAGCCGTTAGCGATGATGCTAATGAAAGCAGTCTTCTGGTAGATGGAAAGGCTTTCCCAAAAACCTTCTCAATTGAATGTTAACTACAGAGGATCCTATGCTTACCCGGCAGAATGATATCATTACTATTTTCATCAATCCAGTGGGTATTTGTTTTCCAAACTCTACCGTCACGTGCGCAACAAAAAACACACTAAACAACAACAGCCTCTTGTTAGGTTTGCGCTTGAATTAAAGGGTAACTACACCCAAAAATACAAATGTGTTAAGATTTTTCCTGACCTCAAAAGTGGCCTCCTGATGTAGTGTAAGCATTGTTGTGGACTTAGATCCAATTTCATTGTTTTTCTATTTTTAAAAAGTGTGATTGTGAGAAAAACTGAATTTGGGAAAAGACTAAACTGATTTTAAAAAGGCCCTATACACACAGTCTGAACACACACACACAAGTAGTGTTGTTACCGTCTTGCGTAGTGGACGTGCTCTGATGGCCATGCCGTCCATGTAATCATCCAGTTTAAACTGAAACACCGTCTGAAGCTTCTGCAGCAGCGCATCAAAGAATACCGCCCCCTGGGAAACAAACACAGTGCACCAAAATGATTAGCTCCATCAAGAAACGCATCAAAATAGTTGCATGAAGTTGAACACGGTGTGTGCGTGTCTGTACGTGGTGTGTGTTCAGTGTACGTGGTGTGTGTGTACCAGGCCTTGAATTTCACGGCGTAATCGACGGCCAAACCCCTTCGTGTGGCTGTAAGCCCCCCCCAATATATAATTATAATTCCCTTCTCCCGGCTGCCAATCACCGCGCTCCGAAGCGCCTCTCACTCACATGTCTCTCTCAGATATCAATTCTTGAGATATCTGCGTCCTTCTTATCGAATTCCGAGGCGCACTTTGAAGATGTTTGAATAATTGTCCCCATTTACTTTTCCTCAGCCAACAAGACAATTAACGAACAGCAAAAAACACTAGCCTATGTCAATCTACTACCCCCCATAGTAGAAACGTTTACCTATTTTATTGGTCAGCTTGTTGTTCTGTGCGAAAAATACATATTCTAAACAGACTCTGGGACAGTTGTGGGACAATAGATGATGTACAGTTGTGGGACCAGGACCATTGAACATTTAAAAAAAACAATGAGGCTGATGCAACAGATCTGAACGTTTATCTTACATTTTGATAAACTATTATTTCTTCACATTATAAGCGCAGCAATGCACATACGGCAGTAGGCTATACGCGCAAATGTTCCAAAATGCAATTAGCGGGAAAACACCATTCTCAAATGCGCACCGCTCATGTGAGCGGTTTCATGTGACCGAGATGAAAATATCTGTTTTGAAAGAGTGGAGATCTAAAGATGCAACAGCTAGCAAAGGTTGCTAATATGACTATTGTGCCTTTGGCTACTGGACAATGAAAGAAAGTTGTTAGAACATGAGATAAATGCTGGTTTCAATGGCATATGAGGAAGTGTTTATAAAATAATTCCTTCAACATTTCTACAGTCGGATTTGGTCAGGCTACTTTGAAACAAGGTTAGACATGCCTCATAAAATGACAAAACATCCAGGTTTAAAACAATTAAGTGTATGGCTAAACTGAACAAAAATATAAAACGCCCCTGCTCAGCCATGTGAAATCAGTCATGTGAAATCCATAGATTAGGGCCTAATTTATTTATTTAAATTGACTGATTTCCTTCTATGAACTGTAACTCAGTAAAATCTTTAAAACGGTTGCGTTTATATTTTTGTTCAGTATAGTTTCAAAATGCTGAATGCCTTCACTCAGATTGCAAGGTGGGTGATCTTGCAGCG
>NC_059204.1:6967877-6985377 GCF_020615455.1 Coregonus clupeaformis | reverse complement strand
CCCCTCCTTCGCCTCTTCCTCTTCTCCTGGAGTCCTGATTCCCCTCCTTCTCCCCTCCTCCTCTGTTCCTGCGGTTTCCCCTCTCTCTCTTCTTCTCCTCAGTCTTCTCGCATCCTTCATTTGCTCCTCCTACTCGTCCTCCACCTCCAGCTCTGCTTCTCCTGCCCTCACCGCTAGCCTTCCTCCTCCTGCCTACTCCTGCCTCCCCCTCTCCTTTCTCTCCCCCTCCTCCTTTTCCCCCCTCCTCCTCTATCTCAGGTGGGGCAGTCACACTGAGTTTCTGTATCTTCCCTGTCAGGTTCTCCACTCCAGGGTCTGAGACGGCTGCTTTCCCTGGTTCCCTCCTCCGCTGCCTTCTGCCTGTCTCCTCCCCCCCTCTGCCACCTTTCCCTGTCTCCTCCCCCCCTCTGCCACCTTTCCCTGTCTCCTCCCCCCCTCTGCCACCTTTCCCTGTCTCCTCCCCCCCTCTGCCACCTTTCCCTGTCTCCTCCCCCTCTGCCACCTTTCCCTGTCTCCTCCCCCCCTCTGCCACCTTTCCCTGTCTCCTCCCCCCCTCTGCCACCTTTCCCTGTCTCCTCCCCCCCTCTGCCACCTTTCCCTGTCTCCTCCCTCCCTTTCACCTCTTGCTCTCCTCCAGTCTCTCTCCATACGGCAGGTTCTCTCCTGGCTTGGGTTTCCTCTCTGACAGGACCAGGGGGACCAGGGGTAGGGGCAGGTTTATCTGTCTCTCTTCCCGCTTCTGCCTCCTTCCCCTGGGTGGTGGTGATCCTCCGACCCCCCGGCTGGTAAATCTCCCGGTCCGGTTTACGGGTCTTCCTGGTGGCCTTGGGAGAGCCAGGGGAACCCCCTGCTGGCTCAGAGAGGTCTGGGTCTCTCCCCCTCTGGTGCTTCTCTCTCCCTCCATCCCTCTGGTGCTTCTCTCTCCCTCCATCCCTCTGTCTGGAGTTCTGTGGTCGGCTACCTGAGCCTGACGGTCCCTTTGCACAGCTACTGTTGTTGTTGTTGTTGTCTGCTATGGTGGTGTGGTGGTCACCTCTTTGAGTCCTCTGTTGTGCAGGTGCTTGAGAGCATCCACCCCGGTTTGAAGTAAAACCTCCTCCTCCTCCTCCACCATCACCACCACCACCTCCTCCTCCTCCTCCACCATCACCTCCTCCTCCTCCTCCTTTCCCCATCCCTCTGTCTATACATCCAAGTTCAGTTGAAACCGTCTCAGAGGCGGCCATCTTCTGTCCTTCTTCCTCCACCTTCTGTGGCGGTGACATCACCAGCTCCTCCTCGGGGTCAGAGGCCATGGCTAACCGGTCTCCAGGGTGACCAGGGGAAGTGACTAAGCCGCCGTCCTCGCTGTCATGGCGACGGTTGCCGTGGCCAGCCCCGGGCGTGTAGCGCTGCAGGTCAGGGCGTTTTGAGGGGTCGTTGCCATGGTGACGCTGCTGGCGTTGGCCACGTCCCTCCTCTCCTCGCTCCTCTGTGACAGGGAGAGGGGTACGAGAGGGGAGAGAAAGAGTTGGAAGAGGAGGAAGGGAGATATTAGTAGTGATGACTGACTTTTCAACAGAGACACAATCAGTTCTGAAGGTCAGAGCCCCTTCTCTCTCGTTTTCACTCCTTCTCGCTCAGTCGTGTACGTTTAGTTTGTTCTCAGTCTCCTCTGAGTAACACACAGCAGGAGAAAGTTTAACAACTTAGATGGAAAGCTACTGAGGATGGTAGCTGACTCTATAGCCACTCCTATCTGTCATATCTTTAATCTGAGCCTAGAGGAAAGTCTTTGTCCTCAGGCCTGGAGGGAAGCCAAATTAATTCCGCTACCCAAGAATGGTAAAGCGGCCTTTACTGGTCCTAACAGCAGACCTATAAGCTTGCTGCCAGCTCTGTTGGAAAAAATTGTGTTTGACCAAATACAATGCTATTTCTCTGTAAACAAATCAACAACAGACTTTCAACATGCTTATAGGGAAGGGCACTCAACATGTACTGCACTGACACAAATGACTGATGATTGGTTGAAAGAAATTGATAATAAGAAGATTGTGGGAGCTGTACTGTTAGATTTCAGTGCAGCCATTGATATTATTGACCATAACCTGTTGGTGAAAAAATGTATGTGTTATGGCTTTCAACCTCTGCCATATCATAGATTCAGAGCCATCTATCGAATAGAACTCTGTTTTCTTTAATGGAAGCTTCTCTAATGTCAAACATGTAAAGTGTGGTGTACCACAGGGCAGCTCTCCAGGCCCTTTACTCTTTTCTATTTTTACCAATGACTTGCCACTGGCATTAAACAAAGCATGTGTGTCCATGTATGCTGATGATTCAACCATATACACATCAGCAACCACAGCTAATGAAGTCACCGAAACCCTTAACAAAGAGTTGCAGTCTGTTTTGGAATGAGTGGCCACTAATAAACTGGTCCTGAACATCTCTAAAACTAAGAGCATTGGATTTGGTACAAATCATTCCCTAAGTTCTAGACCTCAGCTGAATCTGGTAATGAATGGTGTGGCTGTTGAACAAGTTGAGGAGACTAAATTACTTGGCGTTACCTTAGATTGTAAACTATCATGGTCAAAACATATAGATTCAATGGTTGTAAAGATGGGGAGAAGTCTGTCCGTATAAAGAGATGCCCTGCTTTTTTGACACCACACTCCAAAAAGCAAGTTCTGCAGACTCTAGTTTTGTCTAATGTTGATTATTGTCCAGTCGTGTGGTCAAGTGCTGCAAGGAAAGACCTAGTTAAGCTGCAGCTTCCCCAGAACAGAGCGGCACGTCTTGCTCTTCATTGTAATCAGAGGGCTGATATAAATACTATGCATGCCAGTCTCTCTTGGCTAAGAGTTGAGGAGAGACTGACTGCATCACTCTTTCTTTTTATATTACTAACATGAATGTGTTGGAAATCCCAAATTGTTTGCATAGTCAACTTACACACAGCTCTGACACACACACTTACCCCAGCAGACATGCCACCAGGGTTTTTTTCACAGTCCCCAAATCCAGAACAAATTCAAGAAAGCGTACAGTATTATATAGAGCGATTATTGCATGGAACTCCGTTCCATCTCATATTGCTCAAATAAACAGCAAAACTGGTTTCAAAAAACAGATAAAGCAACACCTCACGGCACAACGTGTGCCTTTAAAAAATATATATATGTAGTTCTGTCCTTGAGCTGTTCTTGTCTATTAATGTTCTGTATTACATCATGTTTCATGTTTTGTGTGGACCCCAGGAAGAGTAGCTGCTGCTTTCACAACAGCTAATGGGGATCCTAATAAAATATCAAAATACCAAAGGTGAGAGCAGGAGGTAAGAGAGAAAGAGATAGCAGGGAGAACAGTCACAATGCAGTGCACCTATACCCCGTGTTTCAACCAAAACAATGGACATGACATGACACAGCTGCCCCAGGGCCTGGATGTAACTTGTAGCTAGGATATGATAGCTAATGCTGGGCATACACTACACACGATTTTTTGCCACGAATTCACCACGTTTTTTGCCGTCCCAGAAATTGTTTCATGATCGGGTTGAAATCCTATGAACTTGGGCTAGGGTCAGTACGTTGGACTGGCGTAGTTTGAGCGGGTCAAGGGCGCACCGATGATGGCTGTTCCGTTCTCCAGACCCCTGTCGGATGTCTGACATTTTGGTTGTGCATGTTGTAGTATGAGCAGTGCTATGACGCCATTGGTCAAGGACTGCTGCCAATAGCCAATGAGCACTCAGCATGCGAGACCAATACAAGGAAGATGAAGAGGAAAGCAACGACACGCAACAGGACCGAGGGGATGGGAGACAGATTGGTGGAGCTGTGGAGAGAACACCACTGCCTTTTCAATGGGAGAGTTCACTAAAGGACCATTCCATTGGCTCTTAAGTAAAATCTCCACCCACCTGGGGCACCGGGCCATGCAAAACGATCTTCACCAAAATTACATAGCCGTCCTACCATGACAGAAATCAAAAAGATAATTATGCAATTATGCTTATTTTATATATTAAGTCAATATTCTGTGTCTCTGTCTCTTTTGGTCTTTCTGCACATAATAATGCGCACACTAATAAAGTAGCTCACTGTTTGCGTCAGCATTTCTTTCCTACTACAACCAAGAAATGCAGGCCAGGATCAACTAGGGAATCATTGTGTAATGTGAGCGCCCACATTCTGGGGTTGAGGTTGGACGGAATGAAATATTTGGGGCAAGGAAATCTGGATATGTGAGCACATCCAAGTTGTTAAGATTTTAGACGTGGTGTAGTGTATACCAAGCGTAAGGAGGATAAGTGTGTTGGGTTCAGTGTGAAACGGGTTGACATCATCAGATCAGCCAGTCCAATAGGGAGTCTCCAATTTAGTTCCTGGAAAGCTACTGGGTAGGTGAGCAGGCTTTAGTTCCAGCCCTACTCAAACACACCTGTTCAGCTAATTATGGCCCAGACTCTGAGACTGAACCTAGAAGTTCCCCAGGACCGGAGAGGACTCATCAATGATAATTTAGGAAAGATGAGTTAGCTACTGTATCTCTCTCTGTGTGTGGCTAGCTAGTTAGTGTGGCGTAAGCTACACGTGCGGTTGCCATAGTGATTTAGTTTGCTAGCATAGGTTAGCTAAAAAAATAAAATGACGCTAAACAAAACGTATTCCTAGCGTTGCCGTTACTCAACTTGTGTCAGTTAGCTAGCTAACAAACACGGTGCTAGTTCAACTATACATTTTTGCCGCCTTCGTTGACTTGTATCTAGCTAACGTTAGCTTACTGTGGCATGTAAAGAAAAGCCACATACTACTGTTGTCTTTGGAAAAACTAGAAGCTAGCTAGTCTGCTAATACTAACGTAGCTATCTTGCTAACTAGCAAGCAGACAATGACTACATGGACAATAGCCCCAACCAAGCAGGAGTGCAGTGGAGAGCGTGGGAACCTCAGTCTAGGTTGATGATATGTGCATTTCCAACTTAGACCTCGGTTGCGAGAGTGGGGGTGAGTGAGTGATATTGTTCAGGGGGCGTTAGAAAACAAAAGACCACATGATGCGTCCTAGCTGCCGTTACGTCAGCTAGCTAACGTTAGCTAGCAAGCTGACTACTTAGTTTCCGTTATACTTTGGATTTGCTCGTTTTTCGTGGGTTCTCTTTGATGGTATAACGATAACTTTCGGTGATCACTCTCACCTCTGTGACAATCGCCGTGGTGGTTGGCAAAACTCGACGCTTCAGCTCGAAGCTCCGCAGCTGAAATCCGTACTCGGTCTAGTTCGTCCGCCATCTTCGTCTCTATCGAACAACCGCCCACAGAGCGACGCGTTTAGAAAAACACCTGTGTCATTTCTGGGTAGCCAAGCTTGAACAGTCACATAGCGTTTGGTTTACAAATGAAGTGAATTGTGTTGTGAGTTTGGCTAAACATTCATTCAAATGTTTAGTTAAGATGGAAACATGTCATAGTAGCTAGGTAGGGCTACAAAGTCAACTAGAACACCACCAACTAGTACTAGCCTACCAAACAAATCAGGCCATTGTCAAAAGTGATCTGACTGCAATCTTTTTAAACGATTTTTGAAAATATTGGAATGAAATAATCCCCCCGTTAAAAAAAACTATAAACGTTTACTTTAGTTCTACTTCTTGTGCGATAAATAGGCTATTTAGCCTACTGTAGTTAGGGGGCGGGGGCCACATACCTAGTCAGACTAAGCAATAACAGAGAGGCCCAACTCGGCGGAAAATATGTCTCCGTCCAGCAGGTGGCGTTGTTTCGCCCACCAAGCAAGGAGTTTTTGTTAGGACAACACAATGAGTGTCGAATTTGGTCAACCAAAAATGGAATGGCTTTTTTGCTACGTAAGGTTTATTTGATCGAATACTACTTCTTCGATGAGGTTAAACGGCGGTTGGCATCCAATAATTGTTGCATTATGCCACCTACTACACTGGAGTGTAACCCCCTTATACTTTGCTTAAGAATATATAAAAAATACCCTACCACACTCACAATTTTAAATTAAAAAAATATATATATATAATGACTACCATACTCCACTATTTAAATCTATTTATTCCTACTTCAGGCCAACAGGCTGAAATTATGGGACACCACCATTTATCACACCCTGTAACTCTTCTGATGTCAAGTCTCGCACACCCAAATACCTCTCTGCAGCTGCCACCACAACCTCTATTTTCTGCGACTTACGTTCCATCCCTGCAGTACAGTTGATAACCATTGCTATAAATGCCAAAAATACAATCTTACTGAAACATATATAACTTGTTGGTTTATCTCTCTGTACTGGTACAGATCTACTACTCACACCATTCCTTCTACTTTCTTCACTGCCTCAGCATATGACAACTATTTGATCGAATATAAGTTTCGTAATGCTTAAGTTGTTACGAGTGTACTGATATAAGTAGTACAGGTGACATCCTGGCAACTTTGAGAAAAAACACTTTATATCTGGCGTTTTCTCGAAATGACTATGGATATTCATGGGATGAGGCTAGTAGCATAGCGTCTCTCTCCATTCAACCACCTTCATCGAATATTACAAAAATAGATAACAATAATGAGATGTATCCACCAAGCCAAAGAAAGGATATGCGGGAGCTAGACAGCCGCTTCGTGGACAACGACTCCCATTGTTAAGGCGGAGAGACGAGTATCTTGTCAGTATATCCATCATCTTGGGCAATAATCAGGCAGGTCTGTAGCAACTGATCATTTAATAACTGTCAATAAAGGCTACATTATGTTCGTTTTACAATATCATACATTATGTTAGTTTTACAATATCGTACATTATGTTAGTTTTACAATATCGTACATTATGTTAGTTTTACAATAGCCTACATTATGTACAATAAAGTAATTCTGCTAATAATGTAATAACTTTTGCATTTATAATCTTAGCCTTGTGTGCGGCTGCTCGGCCATGGAAACCCATTTCATGAAGATCCCGACCTAACAGTTATTGTGCTGACTTTGCTTCCAGAGGCAGTTTGGAACTCGGTAGTGAGTGTTGCATCCGAGGACAGACGATTCAGCACTCGGCGGCGGTCCCGTTCTGTGAGCTTGTGTGGCCTACCACTTCGTGGCTGAGCCATTGTTGCTCCTAGACGTTTCCACTTCACAATAACAGCACTTACAGTTGACCGGAGGCAGCTCTAGCAGGGCATGAATTTGTCGAACTGACTTGTTGGAAAGGTGGCATCCTATGACGGTGCCACGTTGGAAGTCACTGAGCTCGCCAGTAAGGCTATTCTATTGCTAATGTTTGTCTATGGAGATTGCATGGCTGTGTGCTCGATTTTATACACCTGTCAGCAACGGGTGTGGCTGAAATAGCCGAATCCACAAATGTTGTATATATAGTGTATTTGCCAAAAGAGGCTTCAAAGCCACTGGTGGGCCATATAGAGCCCCACAGTGGAGGTGTCATAATACCCATAAAACCTAGCGGTCAAACAGGGAAATGGTTCCAATAATTTTTCCACCATTCATTTTTCCCATAGGGGATTTTAGAAGCACTTAAAATAAGGTCTGTGTTTCATGTAGGCGTTATCCTGGCGTGACGTTTTGATAACCGTGTAAAGCTCTCTCTGGGCAAGTTGACTTTTTATCAATATATTAGTCTCTATTTACTCTCAGATTGGAAAATGCTAATGCAGAAAATGCAGAGTCCAGTGTGCTAACCATTACACCATAGATAGAACCCGATGCTGATGGCTTTGGTGAAGTCAAGTGGGAAACTTGTCAGCTTCTTGCCAAAGTAGAATGGTTGTTAGATACTGAAAAGCGAGTAGTTTTTAATTATGTAAAATAAGCCCTATGTGCCTCTGTTTTAGTAAAATTGATGTCATATTTTCTCATTCTCCATAATAAGGCTCTTTTTACATCATGCATTTTTAAAATGTTTTTTTCTATCTCTCCCACATACTGTCACTCTGCAGTTTTATGTTGCTTCCACTGTATATCTTTATTTTTCATTGCTCTCTTCTCTTCTCATCTCTTTCTCTCTTTTCTCAGCACTGTCTTCCTTGTTTTCTCCTCCTTTATCTTCATCTCTTTAACTTCCCCCATTCTCTTGTTATCCCTCTGTTACTCACCCCTCTCTCTCTCTCTCTCTCTCTCTCTCTCTCTCTCTCTCTCTCTCTCTCTCTCTCTGTCTGTCTGTCTGTCTGTCTGTCTGTCTGTCTGTCTGTCTGTCTGTCTGTCTGTCTGTCTGTCTGTCTGTCTGTCTGTCTGTCTGTCTGTCTGTCTGTCTGTCTGTCCGTCCGTCCGTCCGTCCGTCCGTCCGTCCGTCCGTCCGTCCCGTCCCTCCCTCCCTCCCTCCTCCTCCTCCCTCCCTCCCTCCCTCCTCCCTCCCTCCCTCCTCCCTCCCTCCCTCTCTCTCTCTCTCTCTCTCCCTCCCTCTCTCTCTCTCTCTCTCTCTCTCTCTCTCTCTCTCTCTCAATTCAATTCAATTCAATTCAATTTAAGGGCTTTATTGGCATGGGAAACATGTGTTAACGTTGCCAAAGCAAGTGAAGTAGATAGTAAACAAAAGTGAAATAAACAATAAATATTAACAGTAAACATTACACTCAGAAGTTTCAAAAGAATAAAGACATTTCAAATGTCATATTATGTATATATACAGTGTTGTAACAATGTGCAAATAGTTAAAGTACAAATGGGAAAATAAATAAACATAAATATGGGTTGTATTTACAATGGTGTTTGTTCTTCACTGGTTGCCCTTTTCTTGTGGCAACAGGTCACAAATCTTGCAGCTGTGATGGCACACTGTGGTTTTTCACCCAGTAGATAAGGGAGTTTATCAAAATTGGGTTTGTTTTCGAATTCTTTGTTGATCGCTGTAATCTGAGGGAAATATGTGTCTCTAATATGGTCATACATTTGGCAGGAGGTTAGGAAGTGCAGCTCAGTTTCCACCTCATTTTGTGGGCAGTGTGCACATAGCCTGTCTTCTCTTGAGAGCCAGGTCTGCCTACGGCGGCCTTTCTCAATAGCAAGGCTATGCTCACTGAGTCTGTACATAGTCAAAGCTTTCCTTAAATTTGGGTCAGTCACAGTGGTCAGGTATTCTGCCACTGTGTACTCTCTGTTTAGGGCCAAATAGCATTCTAGTTTGCTCTGTTTTTTGTTTGTTCTTTCCAATGTGTCAAGTAATTCTCTTTTTGTTTTCTCATGATTTGGTTGGGTCTAATTGTGTTGTTGTTGTTGTTGTTGTTGTTGTCCTGGGGCTGTGTGGGGTCTGTTTGTGTTTGTGAACAGAGCCCCAGGATAAGCTTACTTAGGGGACTCTTCTCCAAGTTCATCTCTCTCTCTCTCTCTCTCTCTCTCTCTCTCTCTCTCTCTCTCTCTCTCTCTTTTCTATCTCTCTGCCCAGGGGGATAATACAAAGATGTGTGAATGGAGAGAAGGAAAGGAGCCTGTGAATCATTCAATGAGTCATGCGGTGTGTTAAGGATGGCACAGGAAAAGACAGGGAGTAAATATGGGGATACAACAATGACAAAACAACACACGCACACACTGCTTTAATGGCTCTGTAAAGCCAGAGTGAGCGAGTGTGTGCGCAGAACACCATCTTTAATATGCAGTTACAGACATTGACCAGCAGGTGACAGTATCGATTGGATATGATTGAGTGAGTCTCAAAGCCCTGGCTGGCAATGCTCAAACCCACTGCAGCTTCCAGCATCCTCTTCTCCCATTGCAATCTCTGGACCAAAGACAATCACACAAACTACAGGAACTTAAATTTGAATATTTATTTGGGTCCAACCAAATTGATAGCTAGCAGTGTGTGTGTGTGTGTGTGTTGTTTGCAGAGGAGGCTGGTGGGAGGAGCTATAGGAGGACGGGCTCATTGTAATAATAATATAATATGCCATTTAGCAGACGCTTTTATCCAAAGCGACTTACAGTCATGCGTGCATACATTTTTTTGTGTATGGGTGGTCCCGGGGATCAAACCCACTACCTTGGCGTTACAAGCGCCGTGCTCTACCAGCTGAGCTACAGAGGACCACATTGTAATGGCTGGAATGGAGCAGAGTCAAACATGTGGTTTCTATATGTTTGATGTTTTTACATTTACGTCATTTAGCAGACACTCTTATCCAGAGCGACTTACAGTTAGTGAATACATATATATATATTTTTTTTATATACTGGCCCCCCGTGGGAATCGAACCCACAACCCTGGCGTTGCAAACGCCATGCTCTATCAACTGAGCTACATCCCTGCCGGCCATTCCCTCCCCTACCCTGGACGACGCTGGGCCAATTGTGCGCCGCCCATGAGTCTCCCGATCGCGGCCGGCTGCGACAGAACCTGGATTCAAACCAGGATCTCTAGTGGCACAGTTAGCACTGCGATGCCTTAGACCACTGCGCCACCATTCCATTTATTCCATTCCAACCAATCACAAATGAGCCTGTTCTCCTATAGCTCCTCCCACCAGCCTCCTCTGGTTGTTTGCCCCCCTCTCCGTCTCTCTATCATTTTATCTCCCACTCTTTCTTTCTTAGAGTATGGGAAAGAGAAATCGAGAGAGGGAAAGGGAGGGAGGTATAGAGAGATTGTGAGAGAGGGAAAACGAGAGAAAGGGAGGAAAATAAACAGTGAAAAGAGTATGGGAAAGAGAAATCGAGAGAGGGAAAGGGAGGGAGGTATAGAGAGATTGTGAGAGAGGGAAAACGAGAGAAAGGGAGGAAAATAAACAGTGAAAAGAGTATGGGAAAGAGAAATCGAGAGAGGGAAAGGGAGGGAGGTATAGAGAGATTGTGAGAGAGGGAAAACGAGAGAAAGGGAGGAAAATAAACAGTGAAAAGAGTATGGGAAAGAGAAATCGAGAGAGGGAAAGGGAGGGAGGTATAGAGAGATTGTGAGAGAGGGAAAACGAGAGAAAGGGAGGAAAATAAACAGTGAAAAGAGTATGGGAAAGAGAAATCGAGAGAGGGAAAGGGAGGGAGGTATAGAGAGATTGTGAGAGAGGGAAAACGAGAGAAAGGGGAGGAAAATAAACAGTGAAAAGAGTATGGGAAAGAGAAATCGAGAGAGGGAAAGGGAGGGAGGTATAGAGAGATTGTGAGAGAGGGAAAACGAGAGAAAGGGAGGAAAATAAACAGTGAAAAGAGTATGGGAAAGAGAAATCGAGAGAGGGAAAGGGAGGGAGGTATAGAGAGATTGTGAGAGAGGGAAAACGAGAGAAAGGGAGGAAAATAAACAGTGAAAAGAGTATGGGAAAGAGAAATCGAGAGAGGGAAAGGGAGGGGAGGTATAGAGAGATTGTGAGAGAGGGAAAACGAGAGAAAGGGGAGGAAAATAAACAGTGAAAAGAGTATGGGAAAGAGAAATCGAGAGAGAGGGAAAGGGAGGGAGGTATAGAGAGATTGTGAGAGAGGGAAACGAGAGAAAGGGAGGAAAATAAACAGTGAAAAGAGTATGGGAAAGAGAAATCGAGAGAGGGAAAGGGGAGGGAGGTATAGAGAGATTGTGAGAGAGGGAAAACGAGAGAAAGGGAGGAAAATAAACAGTGAAAAGAGTATGGGAAAGAGAAATCGAGAGAGGGAAAGGGAGGGAGGTATAGAGAGATTGTGAGAGAGGGAAAACGAGAGAAAGGGAGGAAAATAAACAGTGAAAAGAGTATGGGAAAGAGAAATCGAGAGAGGGAAAGGGAGGGAGGTATAGAGAGATTGTGAGAGAGGGAAAACGAGAGAAAGGGAGGAAAATAAACAGTGAAAAGAGTATGGGAAAGAGAAATCGAGAGAGGGAAAACGAGAGAAAGGGAGGAAAATAAACAGTGAAAAGAGTATGGGAAAGAGAAATCGAGAGAGGGAAAGGGAGGGAGGTATAGAGAGATTGTGAGAGAGGGAAAACGAGAGAAAGGGAGGAAAATAAACAGTGAAAAGAGTATGGGAAAGAGAAATCGAGAGAGGGAAAGGGAGGGAGGTATAGAGAGATTGTGAGAGAGGGAAAACGAGAGAAAGGGAGGAAAATAAACAGTGAAAAGAGTATGGGAAAGAGAAATCGAGAGAGGGAAAGGGAGGGAGGTATAGAGAGATTGTGAGAGAGGGAAAACGAGAGAAAGGGAGGAAAATAAACAGTGAAAAGAGTATGGGAAAGAGAAATCGAGAGAGGGAAAGGGAGGGAGGTATAGAGAGATTGTGAGAGAGGGAAAACGAGAGAAAGGGGAGGAAAATAAACAGTGAAAAGAGTATGGGAAAGAGAAATCGAGAGAGGGAAAGGGAGGGAGGTATAGAGAGATTGTGAGAGAGGGAAAACGAGAGAAAGGGAGGAAAATAAACAGTGAAAAGAGTATGGGAAAGAGAAATCGAGAGAGGGAAAGGGAGGGAGGTATAGAGAGATTGTGAGAGAGGGAAAACGAGAGAAAGGGAGGAAAATAAACAGTGAAAAGAGTATGGGAAAGAGAAATCGAGAGAGGGAAAGGGAGGGAGGTATAGAGAGATTGTGAGAGAGGGAAAACGAGAGAAAGGGAGGAAAATAAACAGTGAAAAGAGTATGGGAAAGAGAAATCGAGAGAGGGAAAGGGAGGGAGGTATAGAGAGATTGTGAGAGAGGGAAAACGAGAGAAAGGGAGGAAAATAAACAGTGAAAAGAGTATGGGAAAGAGAAATCGAGAGAGGGAAAGGGAGGGAGGTATAGAGAGATTGTGAGAGAGGGAAAACGAGAGAAAGGGAGGAAAATAAACAGTGAAAAGAGTATGGGAAAGAGAAATCGAGAGAGGGAAAGGGAGGGAGGTATAGAGAGATTGTGAGAGAGGGAAAACGAGAGAAAGGGAGGAAAATAAACAGTGAAAAGAGTATGGGAAAGAGAAATCGAGAGAGGGAAAGAAGAGCAAAAGAGAGGGACAGAAAGAAGAAAGAGAAAAGGTAAAAGAGAGACAGCACGTGGGGAGAGATGAGGCGTTGGAACCATAGCAGCAGTCTGCTCTATTTGACAGTTGAGTAAACATCCTCATTTCCCTAGCAACACCGATTCACTACGGAATTAAAGGGCCAGCGCCTTACAATCTTACACACACATGACACACACACACACACACACACATAAATGCCTTTGGAATGACCCGTGTGATACATCTACCAGAGTGCAGGTTGCTATTGGTGTTGGAGCTGATGAGGTAGAGGGGGGACTTGCCTATGACGGACTTGTAAATCAATTGGTAGCAGTGAATCTGGCGTTGTGTATGTAGCGAGGGACAGTTGACCAGGGGGTAAAGGTCACAGTGATGAGTGTTGAAGGGGGCACTGGTAACAAAGTGGATGGCAGTGTGGTAAATGATGTCTACTTTATTGAGGGAGGTTTTGGGGTCAACCCTGTAAACTGCATCCTCCTTAGTCCAGGATCGGCAGGACGCTCCTTTTTACAAGGGTGTGCTACTTGGCAGAGTGGGTGAAGGAAGCTTTGTTGTGGTACAAGAAACCAATTCTGGATTTAACTTTAGACTGAAGGTGGGTGATGTGGGTATGGAATGAGAGTGATCAGTCCAGCCATATACCAAGATATGTATAGGTGTCGACATACTCTAGCTCTGAGCCATTCAGGGCAAGAATATTAGGGGTGGCAGGCAGGTTGAGACAGGTTCCTGTTGAAGAGCATACATTCTGTTTGTTTAGTTATTGAGGAGTAGGTGAAGGTCAGAGAAGACATGTTGGATGTTGTTAAAGCTATGTTGTAGGGTGGTCAGCACAGTGTTCAGGGAGGGACCATGCTGGATGTTGATAAAGCTATGTTGTAGGGTGGTGAGCAGAGGGTGGTCTACAAGCATTTCGCTACAACCGCAATAACATCTGCTAAATAAGTGTATGTGACCAATAACATTTGATTTGATTTGATTTATAACAGACCTGAGGAGGTGTAAGGACCAATCAGAGCCCAGGCAGGAGCAGAGGGCGGTCTATAACAAACGGGAGTTTGATGTTTAACATCTAAGGCCTGTGTGTGAGCTCACATTCTTTACTGTACCGTAGGTCTACATGTGGTTGGAGAGCATTAATTACTAATAGGTTACTGTACATCATGTAGACAGTGAACTCTGTAACCTAACGTATCAACTGTACATGTAGACAGTGAACTCTGTAACCTAACGTATCAACTGTACATGTAGACACAGTAGAAGACACTTTAATTGAGGCAATGCTTTATTTATAAAGTCCAGTCCTGTGTCAGCTGGTATTTATTTCCAGAGAAATACTGCAGATGGCTACTCTCTGGGACTTACTTGGAAGAATTAGCTAGTTGTCTACCAAATGGTATTCAGTAGGTATTTGGCATCATTGTAAATGTCAGCATACAGCATATAAAGGGGGCTCTTCTTCTTAGTTTCAGCACCACTAGTCAAATACATTCTTCTTCTTCACCTTTTCCTTCTTCTTGGGAAGCACAGAGAGAGAGAGAGAGAGAGAGAGAGAGAGAGAGAGAGAGAGAGAGAGAGAGAGAGAGAGAGAGATTAATGAAGCTTCTTATCTATTACACAAAATATCAATAGATTGCAGTTATTATTGTCTTAATATCACTTGACAAACGTTAACACACATTTTAGCATTAATATTGTGATTATACATGGATTTAGTTGTGGTACAATACAGTCTTGATTATGAATATGCTGTGATTCAGTGCTGTAGTGGAGAATGTGTCGTTTCTGCAGTGAAGTAGTGTCTGTGTGTGAGAGGGAGTGGGAGCCGGAAGTGAAGGGTGTGTGTGTGTGTGTGTGTGTGTGTGTGTGTGTGTGTGTGTGTGTGTGTGTGTGTGTGTGTGTGTGTGTGTGTGTGTGTGTGTGTGTGTGTGTGTGTGTGTGTGCAGGGTTCTGATGGACAGTGCAGTGCTTTGGTGCAGGTAGAGCATTGCAGAATGACAGGAGATTGGGAAGAGGCAGATCACGAGAGAGGGAGGGAGGGAGAGAGAGAGAGAGAGGGAGGGAGGGAGGGAGGGAGGGAGGAGAGACTCTGAATACAGATGAGAGAATGCAGATGAGAAAGCGGAGGCGGAGGGAGTTTTTTTGCAGGTGAATTCTTAACACCAGGGGTGTTTCCACTGCCCCCTCATCTCTCTCGCTCTCTCTCTCGCTCTCTCGATTTCTAGCTCTCTCGCTCTCTCTCTAGCTCTCTCTCTCGCTCTCCTTCTTTCTCTCTCTCTCCTCCTCATCTCTCTCTCTCTCTTTATTGGCATGATGTAACAATTTACATATTGCCAAAGCGTATTAAGTGATTCATTTACACTATTAACATAATTTAAATAATAATAGTAATCAATATTGTCAACGGGACAATCCGTAACAACAATAATCAATGGTAAAAATGCCCATACAATGGACAATAACAATGGCATAGAGGAGATGTGTGTCACACCCTGGAACCTGCCGGTCATTTCTCTCCCAGTGCTTCGAGCTGCAGCCCTCGTCTGGGAGGGCGCTCGCCTGGACTACGGCGGTGTGGGAGCGACAAACCGCCGTGTGCCTTAATCTGGAGGCTTTCATGGCGGAGGTACGAAAGGTGTTCGATTCTCCGATGTCCGGGAGGCAGGCGGCTCGGCAGCTACTGCAACTACGTCAGGATTCCCGTAGTGTGGCTGACTACGTGGTAGACTTTGGCACGTTGGCCGCCGAGAGTGCCTGGAATCCGGAGTTCCTATTCGACACCTTCCTTCATGGAATATCGGAGGGGATTAAAGACGAGCTCGCAGCTCGGGAGCTACCCATGGACCTCGACTCCCTCATAGCCCTGACCATAAAGATTGATGGGCGGCTACGGGAACGCAGGAGGGAGAGAAGGTCTGTTCTCGACCACCCTCGTTTGTCCTCGGTTTCTCCCTCGCCCCCGAAGGATCCCGGAGATAGAAGCTGTTCAACAGTCTGATGGCCTGGAGATAGAAGCTGTTCAACAGTCTGATGGTCTGGAGATAGAAGCTGTTTAACAGTCTCTCGGTCCCAGCTTTGATGCACCTGTACTGCCTTAGTCTTCTAGATGGTAGCCGTGACCAAGGTGGCTGAGGTCCTTGATGATCTTCTTGTCCTTCCTGTGACACAGAGTGCTGTAGATGTCCTGGAGGGCAGGCAGCGTCAAAAGTTTGGACACACCTACTCATTCAAGGGTTTTTCTTTATTTTTACTATTTTTTTACATTGTAGAATAATAGTGAAGACATCAAAACGATGAAATAACACATATGGAATCATGTAGTAACCCCCAAAAATAAATAAATAAGTGTTAAACAAATCAAAATATATTTTTGATTTTAGATTCTTCAAAGTAGCCACCCTTTGCCTTGATGACAGCTTTGCACACTCTTGGCATTCTCTCAACCAGCTTCACCTGGAATGCTTTTCCAACAGTCTTGAAGGAGTTCCCACATATGCTGAGCACTTGTTGGCTGTTTTTCCTTCACTCTGTGGTCCGACTCATCCCAAACCATCTCAATTGGGTTGAGGTCGGGGGATTGTGGAGGCCAGGTTATCTGATGCAGCACTCCATCACTCTCCTTCTTGGTCAAATAGCCCTTACACAGCCTGGAGGTGTGTTGGGTCATTGTCCTGTTGAAAACAAATTATAGTCCCAATAAGCACAAACCAGATGGGATGGCGTATCGCTGCAGAATGATTTGCATTTTAATGAGGGAAATAAGTATTTCTGGCTCCCAGGTGTCTTTTATACAGGTAACGAGCTGAGATTAGGAGCACACTCTTAAAGGGAGTGCTCCTAATCTCAGCTTGTTACCTGTATAAAAGACACCTGTCCACAGAAGCAATCAATCAATCAGATTCCAAACTCTCCACCATGGCACTCTCCACCATTCCAAACCCTGGAATGAGTAGTTGTGTCCAAACTTTTCACTGGGACTGTAAGTGTGCACCGAGCCTGCCAAGTGCTTGTTTGAAGTATGTGTATGCTTATTTTAGGTATGTAATTTTGTATGTGTGCATGTGTGTGGGTGTGTGGGAATGTGTGGGAGTGTGTGTGGGTGTGTGGGAGTGTGTGTGGGTGGGTGGGAGTGTGTGTGTGTGGGTAGGAGTGTGTGTGGGTGGGTGGGAGTGTGTGTGGGTGGGTAGGAGTGTGTGTGGGTGGGTGGGAGTGTGTGTGGGTGGGTGGGTGGGTGTGTGGGTGGGTGGGAGTGTGTGTGGGAGTGTGTGTGGGTGGGTGGGAGTGTGTGTGGGTGTGTGGGAATGTGTGTGGGTGGGTGGGAGTGTGTGTGGGTGGGTGGGTGGGAGTGTGTGTGGGTGGGTGGGAGTGTGTGTGTGTGGGTGGGTGGGAGTGTGTGTGGGTGGGTGGGAGTGTGTGTGGGTGGGTGGGAGTGTGTGTGGGTGGGTGGGTAGGAGTGTGTGTGGGTGGGTGGGAGTGTGTGTGTGTGGGTGGGTGGGAGTGTGTGTGGGTGGGTGGGTAGGAGTGTGTGTGGGTGGGTGGGAGTGTGTGTGGGTGGGTGGGAGTGTGTGTGGGTGGGTGGGAGTGTGTGTGGGT
>NC_059204.1:6892877-6962877 GCF_020615455.1 Coregonus clupeaformis | reverse complement strand
CCACTTCTCCTCAAACAATGGGAGATCTTTTACAGCCGAGAAGAACTCAAAATCCACTTTTATTCTCGCTTTCACTAATCCTTTAAAAACACATCTTACATCCTGCCCATATCCCGTTTCTATCTTATGTTTCCTACTCAGAAAAATTGACATCTTAGCTTGTCCCAAAATAAAATGTAACAGTTGACATTTTCTTTTCTGTTGCTTCCTATATTGAAACCCCAAAATAAAAATAGTGTTATTGAAAATCTCCCCTACAGCTTTAAACAAAGACTCCACCATTTCCGAGAGGTTTTATCCTCTCAAACTCCATAAAACAGTGAAAATTTGTTTTTCTTATATTACGAAAAGGACATCCATCTCCAACATCTGAGTTAATAACAATACAAAAGCATTAACTGCAATGATGCCATGCAAAACCCTCCTTTGCATATCACCAGTACCCTTTTGTAACGGAGGCTTGTACAGTGCTCTCCATGCAGGCTTTACCTCGTCATCAATGCCCAATTTTACCCTCCATGGAGTGTCTTTTCTATTTTTCAATGTATCTTTATTCAACACCTTGACACACCCCCTATATAAGACCTTCCCATTCACCTCATCCAAACCCACCTCTTCCAACCCTCTCAAATCCAGTAATAACGCCTTTCTTTCTGACTCTGTGATACAGTGGGGAAAAAAAGTATTTAGTCAGCCACCAATTGTGCAAGTTCTCCCACTTAAAAAGATGAGAGAGGCCTGTAATTTTCATCATAGGTACACGTCAACTATGACAGACAAATTGAGAAAAATAAATCCAGAAAATCACATTGTAGGATTTTTAATGAATTTATTTGCAAATTATGGTGGAAAATAAGTATTTGGTCACCTACAAACAAGCAAGATTTCTGGCTCTCACAGACCTGTAACTTCTTCTTTAAGAGGCTCCTCTGTCCTCTACTCGTTACTTGTATTAATGGCACATGTTTTAACTTGTTATCAGTATAAAAGACACCTGTCCACAACCTGAAACAGTCACACTCCAAACTCCACTATGGCCAAGACCAAAGAGCTGTCAAAGGACACCAGAAACAAAATTGTAGACCTGCACCAGGCTGGGAAGACTGAATCTGCAATAGGTAAGCAGCTTGGTTTGAAGAAATCATCTGTGGGAGCAATTATTAGGAAATGGAAGACATACAAGACCACTGATAATCTCCCTCGATCTGGGGCTCCACGCAAGATCTCACCCCGTGGGGTCAAAATGATCACAAGAACGGTGAGCAAAAATCCCAGAACCACACGGGGGACCTAGTGAATGACCTGCAGAGAGCTGGGACCAAAGTAACAAAGCCTACCATCAGTAACACACTACGCCGCCAGGGACTCAAATCCTGCCGTGCCAGACGTGTCCCCCTGCTTAAGCCAGTACATGTCCAGGCCCGTCTGAAGTTTGCTAGAGTGGATTTGGATGATCCAGAAGAGGATTGGGAGAATGTCATATGGTCAGATGAAACCAAAATAGAACTTTTTGGTAAAAACTCAACTCGTTGTGTTTGGAGGACAAAGAATGCTTAGTTGCATCCAAAGAACACCATACCTACTGTGAAGCATGGGGGTGGAAACATCATGCTTTGGGGCTGTTTTTCTGCAAAGGGACCAGGACGACTGATCCGTGTAAAGGAAAGAATGAATGGGGCCATGTATCGTGAGATTTTGAGTGAAAACCTCCTTCCATCAGCAAGGGCATTGAAGATGAAACGTGGTTGGGTCTTTCAGCATGACAATGATCCCAAACACACCGCCCGGGCAACGAAGGAGTGGCTTCGTAAGAAGCATTTCAAGGTCCTGGAGTGGCCTAGCCAGTCTCCAGATGTCAACCCCATAGAAAATCTTTGGAGGGAGTTGAAAGTCTGTGTTGCCCAGCGACAGCCCCAAAACATCACTGCTCTAGAGGAGATCTGCATGGAGGAATGGGCCAAAATACCAGCAACAGTGTGTGAAAACCTTGTGAAGACTTACAGAAAACGTTTGACCTGTGTCATTGCCAACAAAGGGTATATAACAAAGTATTGAGAAACTTTTGTTATTGACCAAATACTTATTTTCCACCATAATTTGCAAATAAATTCATAAAAAATCCTACAATGTGATTTTCTTGATTATTTTTTCTCATTTTGTCTGTCATAGTTGGGTGTAATCCCTAATCTTGGAAATGAGACGTTTTCATCTTGTACCTTCTTCTTGTGACTATTAAGCATACCCCACTCTTCTGCTGACAGAGCCTTCCTGCAGCTTCCCAGCAGTTGTCCGACAATCCTTTCCGACCTCACCCCCAAATGTTCAGCTACCTGTCTTCCATCCATTAAGGTGGTCCCAGCCATGGCCATTAACTGTTTTAAGGTGATGATTTTGCCCTTCAACAGAATATTGGAGAAATGTGGAACAGCTGCAGTTGTACAATCCAGTCTTGCCCCGTACACCAGAGGTTCCTCCAGCAGCCAATGCACTGACTCCGCTGAAGTGCATCTGGACACCTTCATTATGCTCCACACCCTAAGAAGGCCTCTGTAAAACGGAGGTACTCCCTCCCTAGAAATCTGGCTACTATCAACCAAAAATAAAGCCTTCTTTAAACCTAATCCCCCAAGTCCTGCCACCCCTCTCCAAACCACATTTTCCGGTCCATAAAGCAACCTTTGAATAAACTGAAACCGGAAAGCAGCAGCCCTACTAGCAAGATGTACAAGACCTTGTCCCCCCTCCTCTTTTGACAAATACAAAACACTTTGTGGAACCCAATGATATTCATCCCAAATTAAATCTACAATAATTGCCTGTATCTTAGCCAGAAGGCCAGATGGTGGCTCTAAAACGGACAACCGATGCCACAGTGCAGAGGCAATCACATTGTTAACTATAATAGTGCGCCCCCTATATGACATACGAGATAACAACCAACGCCATCTCCTCATCCTCCCTTCCACCATTTCAACCACCCCAATCCAATTTTTTTCCACTGTCCCCTCATCTCCTAGGTACACTCCAAGATACTTAAAACCTCCCTTACACCATTCCATTACCCCTGGCAAAGCCATGATCCCTCCAGACCATTCTCCAATCTGTAAAGCGCAAAGTTTTTCCCAATTTACCTTTGCAGAGGATATTCCCCTAAAACTATCAACCATTAGACTCAAACTATCCACCTCCGCTTGATTTTTCACTAAAATAACTACATCATCAGCATAGGCTGAGAGACGAATAGGAGGAATATCCTCTGAAAGGTACACCCCTTCAATGCGACTTCTTATGCTATTTAGTAGTGGCTCTATAGCAATGGCATATAACATTCCCGACAAAGAACATCCCTGCCTAATACCTCTACACACTTTAAAAGGAGCACTCAAGCCATCGTTAACTTTCAATACACTTTCAATGTCACCATATATCACCCTTATCATGGCAATAAAACCAGAGCTGAACCCAAACGCCTCAAAAGTGTGCCATAAGTATTGATGTTCAACTCGGTCAAATTCCTTTTCCTGATCAATTGAAATTAGACCAGCATCCAACCCAATAGCCCTAGAGACGTCCAAAAAATCCAGAATCAGAGAAATGTTATCCCCTATCTGCCTGCCAGGAACACAGTAGGACTGGTCCGTATGATTTGCCCCATCACCTCCCTCAGCCTGTTGGACAAAGCCTTTGACAGGATCTTATAATCAGTGCACAATAAAGCCACCGGCCTCCAGTTCTTCACCTCCCTAGGGTCACCCTTTTTGGGCAGTAGGGTGAGGACAGCCCTTCTGCAGCTTATCGGTAGTAACCCTCCGGTCAAACTATCATTAACTACTGCTAGCCAATCCTCTCCCAACATAGCCCAAAAAGACTTAAAAAAGTCAACGGGAAGCCCATCAATGCCTGGTGCCCTTCCATTTACCATGCCTTTTAATGAAGTGTATAGCTCCTGCAAAGAAAATGGTTGCTCTAGCTCAACCTGAGCTTCTGCAGCCACCTGTGGGAGCCCATCAAGGAACTGTTGTGTCACTGTTTTATCCTCTTTGTACTCACACTTGTAGAGCTCAGCATAGAACTCTACTGCCCTCTTTCTAATTTCACTAGGGCTAGTGAGCTCCTGTACAACAGCTGATTTGAGACAATGAATAATTCTTCTTTGTCCACTCTTTTTCTCTAAACCAAATAAAAATGTGGATGAGGCATCCATTTCAGAGATTCCCTGAAACTTACTTCTCACCAATGCCCCCTGTGCTCTGATACCCAGCAGGTCTGCCAATGCAGCTCTTGTCCTCTTGAGGGCCTGAGTATGGCCTCGATCTCCTGTGGTCTCATCCAACGTCAGGAGTTCCACTATTTCAGACTCTAGGGCTTTCATTGATCTGGTGATGTCTTTGGTGACATTCCTCGTGTATTGATTACAGAATTGTTGAATCTGGATTTTCCCTATATCCCACCACTGTTGAAGGGATACAAAACTGGCATTTTGAGACCTCCACCTCTCCCAGAAAAAACTAAAACATTTCCTGATGTCACAGTTTCGGCCGAGGCTGCCTCTCTTCCTTGTTCGGGCAGGCTTCGGCGTTCGTTGTCTCCGGAATACTAGCTGCCACCGTTGCATGTTTCTATGTTCGTTTGCTTTTGTCTGTTTGTTGTGACACCTGTTCTCGTTTAGTGTAATTAGTGTCCTATAAGTTTCTCGTTGTGTTTGTCTAGTGTTGTGTGTGATTGATTTATTTCTGTCGTGTGTTGTGCTTGTACAATTACTTATTCGCTCGGTTGAGCTTTACTCCACTGTGTTGGAGCGTTTTACGCACATGTTTTGTGCGCCTTTTGTTTTGTCGCCTTCGTGCGTAGTTTCGCCTTCGGGCAAGTTTGTTCGATTTTTTCCTTGTTGGAAATTGCACTAAAGTCTTTTGGACTATACTTCGGTGTCCTGCGCTTGATTCCACCACTACACCCACCTACAGCATTCCTGACAGAATCACACACCATCAAGAATGGAATCAGCAGGAGCCGCAGCAGCCCAGGCGACGCTGGAGGACAAGGTCCGTGAACAGAGTGACCAGATCCTGCAGATGGGGTCCGCACTGCAGGAGGTGATCACCACCATCCGAGGCTGGGGGACTCCTCCACCGCCATCCTCTCTGCCAGCACCATCGGCAAGTCAGCCCATTCCCGCTCCGGAACCCAGAGGAGTTCGACTCTCGCTCCCGAGGGCCTACGATGGGACCGCGGCCGGGTGTCAGGGATTCCTTCTCCAGGTGGAGCTGTACCTGGCCGCCGTGCACCCGGCGCCCTCGGGACATGAGAGCGTGTCCGCCTGATCTCCTGCCTTTCCGGGAAGGCGTTGGAATGGGCCAACGCAGAGTGGAGGAGGATCGACGCGGACACCATCACCTACGACGAGTTCTCCCGCCGCTTCAGGGCGGTGTTTGACCATCCCCGGAGGGAAAGCGGCGGGGGAGCGTCTGGTCTTCCTCCGGCAGGGGAAGAGGAGTGCCCAGGAGTTCGCCCTAGAATTCCGTACTCTAGCGGCGGATGCAGGGTGGAATGAGCGGGCTCTCATCGATCACTACAGATGTAGTCTACGCGAGGACGTCCGTCGGGAGCTGGCCTGTAGGGACACCAGCCTCTCGTTCGACCAGTTGGTCGACATGTCCATCAGGCTGGATAACCTGCTAGCTACCCGCGGGACGTTCCGAGGGGGTCCGTCCATTTCACCCTCCAGCGCCTCCGAGCCGTGCCCCATGGAGCTCGGGGCGCTGGCGCTAGAGAGAGGAGGGGTCGGCTTACGAGGGGGTCCATCTCCTGCACCAACTGTGGTCGGGGAGGACACACCGCGGCTAGGTGCTGGGGATGGCCTCCTAGGGGAGAGGACGACAGGTCCCGCACTGGGGAGTCCTTCCAGGTGAGTAGGCGCCCCACTCACCCAGAGCTCTCTGTTGCACATTTCTGTATACCTGTGCGTTTTCCACAGGTGGCACCTCATTCCCAGCATAAGGCGCTGGTAGATTCAGGCGCGGCTGGGAATTTTGTTGATAAGAAGTTTTGTTTAGCCTTAGGGATTCCCCTTCTCCCTGTTGATGTCCCTTTCCCCGTTCATGCCCTAGATAGCCGTCCGTTGGGTGCGGGCTTGATCAGGGAGGTCACTGCGCCACTTAGGATGTGTGCGCAGGGGGTCATCAGGAGATGATTCAGCTATTTCTGATCGACTCGCCTGCGTATCCGGTGGTGCTGGGCATGCCCTGGTTGAGTACCCATAACCCATCTATTTCGTGGCAGGAGAGGGCTCTGATGGAGTGGTCTGCCCAGTGTGTGGGTCGATGTTTGGGCGTTTCCGTAGGGGCTACCTCGGTGGAGAGTCCAAACCAGGTGCCCGCATTGCACGTTCCCCCTGAGTATGGGGATTTGGCTATTGCGTTTAGTAAGTCGAGGCGACGCAGTTGCCGCCCCATAGGCAGGGAGATTGTGCGATAGACCTCCAGGCAGGAGCTGCGCTCCCACGGAGCCATGTGTATCCTCTGTCTCAGGAGGAGAAGAAAGCTATGGAGACTTACATAGACGAATCTCTGAGACAAGGATACATACGGCCTTCCACTTCCCCCTGCGTCCTCGAGTTTCTTTTTGTGAAGAAAAAGGATGGTGGTTTACGCCCGTGCATCGATTACCGTGGTCTCAATCAGATCACGGTGAAGTACAGTTATCCACTCCCGCTGATTGCGACCATGACTGAGTCATTGCATGGGGCGCGTTTCTTCACTAAATTAGATCTCAGGAGCGCGTACAACTTGGTGCGCATCAGGGAGGGCGATGAATGGAAGACAGCCTTTAGTACCACCTCGGGCCATTACGAGTATCTTGTCATGCCATACGGGTTGATGAACGCTCCGTCAGTTTTCCAATCATTCGTGGATGAGATCTTCAGGGACATGCAGGGGCAGGGGGTGGTTGTGTACATAGATGACATTCTCGTGTACTCGCCTACCCGAGTCGAGCATGTGGCCCTGGTGCGCAGAGTGTTGCGGAGGCTGGTGGAGCACGACCTGTATGTTAAGGCAGAGAAGTGTCTGTTTTTCCAGGAGTCGGTCTCCTTTTTGGGGTATCAGTTGTCTGCGTCAGGGGTGAAGATGGAGGTAGACCGGGTGTCAGCCGTGCGTAATTGGCAAACACCAACCACTGTGAAGGAGGTGCAGCAGTTTTTGGGGTTTGCGAATTACTACCGGAGGTTTATCCGGGGGTTTTGGACAGGTGGCAGCTCCCATCACGTCTCTTTTGAAGGGGGGGTCCGGTGCGTCTGCAGTGGTCTGCTGAGGCGGACAGGGCGTTTGGGAGGCTGAAGGACCTGTTTACCTCGGCCCCGGTGCTGGCGCATCCGGATCCCTCTTTGCCATTTCAGGTAGAGGTGGACGCGTCAGAGGCCGGTATAGGAGCCGTGCTTTCACAACGGTCAGGCGCGCCACCTAAACTCCGCCCCTGTGCTTTTTATTCCAAGAAGCTCAGTCCGGCGGAGCGAAACTATGACGTAGGGGACAGGGAGCTGTTAGCCGTGGTACAGGCCCTAAAGGTGTGGAGGCACTGGCTTGAGGGGGCTCAACACCCTTTCCTCATTTTGACGGACCACCGTAACCTGGAGTACATCCGGGCAGCGAGGAGGCTGAACCCTCGCCAGGCAAGATGGAATATGTTTTTGACCCGGTTTACATTTAAGATCACGTACATCCCTGGGTCACAGAACGGTAAGGCAGATGCACTGTCTCGGCGGTATGACACGGAGGAGAGGTCCGTGGAGCCCACTCCCATACTGCCGGAGTCGTGTCTGGTGGCACCGGTAGTGTGGGAGGTCGATGCTGAGCTCGAGCGGGCGTTACGCACCGACCCTAGTCCACCGCAATGCCCGGAGGGTCGGAAGTACGTTCCGCTCGAGGTTCGGGATCGATTGATCTATTGGGCTCACACGTCACCCTCCTCTGGACACCCTGGTATCGGCCGGACAGTGCACTGTCTTAGTGCCAAGTACTGGTGGCCCACGTTGGCAAGGGATGTGAGGGTTTATGCTTCCTCCTGCTCGGTGTGCGCCCAGTGTAAGGCGCCTAGACATCTGCCTAGGGTTAAGTTACTACCCCTGCCCGTTCCACAACGACCATGGTCTCACCTCTCGGTGGATTTCCTTACTGACCTTCCTCCTTCACAGGGGAATACCACTATACTGGTCGTTGTGGACCGGTTTTCTAAGGCCTGTCGTTTGCTCCCCATGCCGGGCCTTCCTACCGCCCTGCAAACTGCCGAAGCACTATTCACCAATGTGTTCCGGCACTACGGGTACCCGAGGATATTGTGTCTGATCGAGGTCCCCAATTTACCTCCAGGGTCTGGAGAGCCTTTATGGAGCGGTTGGGGGTCTCGGTGAGCCTCACCTTGGGTTACCACCCGGAGAGTAATGGGCAGGTGGAACGCGTGAACCAGGATGTGGGTAGGTTTCTTAGAACATACTGCCAGGACCGGCCGGAGGAGTGGGCAAGGTACGTTCCCTGGGCCGAGATGGCCCAGAATTCCCCTACGCCATTCCTCCACTAACCTAACCCCCTTTCCAATGTGTGTTGGGTTACCAGCCGGTTCTGGCACCTTGGCAGCAGAGCCAGATCGAGGCTCCTGCGGTGGATGAGTGGGCGCGGCGCTCGGAGGAGACATGGAACGCTGCACACGTCCACCTGCAGCGGGCCCTCCGTCGTCATAAGGCGAGCGCCGATCTCCACCGCAGTGAGGGACCGGTGTACGCACCTGGTGATCGAGTCTGGTTCTCTACCAGAAACCTGCCCCTCCGCCTGCCCTGTCGGAAACTGGGTCGGCGGTTTGTAGGGCCATTTAAAGTCCTGAGAAGGTTGAACGAGGTGTGTTACAAATTACAACTACCTGTTGAATATAAAAGTATTAACCCCTCGTTCCATGTGTCTCTTCTCAGGCCGGTGGTAGCTGGCCCACTCCAAGAAAGTGAGATCAGGGAGACTCCTCCGCCCCCATTGGACATCGAGGGGGCACCGGCGTACTCCGTGAGGTCCATCTTGGATTCGAGACGTCGGATGGGGGGTCTCCAATATCTAGTGGAGTGGGAGGGGTACGGTCCGGAGGAACGGTGCTGGGTGCCGAGGAGAGACATTTTGGACCCGTCTCTCCTGACGGAATTCCATCGTGGGCACCCGACGCACCCTGCTCCGCGTCCTCCTGGTCGTCCCCGAGGCCGGAGTCGGCGCACGTCTGGAGCCGCGCGTCAAGGGGGGGGTACTGTCACGGTTTCGGCCGAGGCTGCCTCTCTTCCTTGTTCGGGCAGGCTTCGGCGTTCGTTGTCTCCGGAATACTAGCTGCCACTGTTGCATGTTTCTATGTTCGTTTGCTTTTGTCTGTTTGTTGTGACACCTGTTCTCGTTTAGTGTAATTAGTGTCCTATAAGTTTCTCGTTGTGTTTGTCTAGTGTTGTGTGTGATTGATTTATTTCTGTCGTGTGTTGTGCTTGTACAATTACTTATTCGCTCGGTTGAGCTTTACTCCGCTGTGTTGGAGCGTTTTACGCACATGTTTTGTGCGCCTTTTGTTTTGTCGCCTTCGTGCGTAGTTTCGCCTTCGGGCAAGTTTGTTCGATTTTTTCCTTGTTGGAAATTGCACTAAAGTCTTTTGGACTATACTTCGGTGTCCTGCGCTTGATTCCACCACTACACCCACCTACAGCATTCCTGACACCTGAAGTGAGCATCACTCAATAAAGTATTAATATGCCAGTATGTGCTTTTGGGTTTTACAGCGTTAATGAACACCACCTCTGTTATTAAACAATGAAGAAAATCCCACTGGGGTTATCACACTTGATTTACAGACCTAAGATTGATGCTCAAAACAATAAAACCTATCTAACCTGGCCATAGAGATGGTGTTCTCTCTCACATGGGCCCAGGTGTACTGTCTCGTGCCTCCATGTTGACTCCGCCAAATATCACACAGTTCATGTGTTACAATGAGGCGTTTTAAAAAAGTCCTTGAAGCTATATGAGGTTCTTTGTGATTTCTATCTAAATCACTGACTGTGCAGTTAAAATCCCCAGCAATAAATAAATCATCTTCAGTATTACATTTCTCAATGATATTTGATAATGTCTCTAAAAAAACATACCCTCACCACTGGGACATATACTGCCATTATAATCCTGCATATATTTCTTCCCTTTTGCCAACTTCAGAAATTGACGTACCTTTTCAATCCCATACCTCCCTTCCACCCCATTTATCTCACTATTTTGTTGTGACGCGTCAGATGACTCACTCTCGCTATCCTCCCCAGAAGAAAATTCCACCATCTCTACAATCTGTTTATCCTCAACTGATTGATCAATCTCTACCTTCCTCTTAGAATTAAGACCCTTCACCACCCCTTAAATTCTTCCTCTTATTCCTCGGTACTTTGAAAACAGCTGCTTCCTTTTCCATGATTTCAATCTCCTCTTGACCTCCAATTTCATTTTCCAGCACCACCTTAGCGACCGCAGTCGCAATCTCACCGACTGTTTACCCTCCCTCTTTGTTCTGATCTGCCACAATTGCCCCCGTAGCCACACTGCTTTCCTTTCCTACTTTTCCAACCACATCTGCCCACCTTCTCCCTTCCTCTGCCCCCTTAGCATGTTCACCCTTCGCGGTGGTGCATTAGCTGAACCAGCACTAGAGCTGCTACCGGGCTCTGCAAGCTCATTCTCGGGGACAATAACGTACCAAATGCCCCTCTCTTCCACAGCCAAAGCATTTCATTGATTCAGTAGAAGCGTAGAAGACATAATCAAATCCATCAATCTTAAAACTGAACGCTAAATTCAGTTTGTCAGTGTCCTTCTTTAAAATCATATGCACTTGTCTCCTATGAGACACGACATGTTTCAGCAAAGGAGATTTGCTTCCAAAAAGAACCGTCTTTATTGTAGACCATGACGAGATAACTCTCGCTCCAACACTTCATCTCTAACAAATGGTGGCACGTTAGAAAGTATAACTTTCTTCGCCGGATTCATATGAGGAAATACCGATGTCTGTGTCTCCCGCAACACAACACCACTCTCAACTATCATATTCACCTTTTCAATGGAATCTAAGAAAATCACTACAGCGCTATTCATCCTTGAGGCTGATTTTATGCTATCATATCCAATGATAGCACCCACTGCTAAGCTACATTCTTCCACTGAACATCCGGCCGCAGCAGGAATCTTTACTCCATACCGCCGACTAAGTTTTTCAAACTCCAAACCTCCGCGAGTGGCCAATGCAACCAGCCCCACCCGCTGGTTGTGCCCTCGAGAAAAACAACCTCAATGATCCCACCACCCCTATACGTGCTTAGTGATAGTTAGACAAGATAACCTTAAAACAACTAAACAAATCAATATATATATATATATATATATATATATATATATATATATATATATATATATATATATATATATATATACACCGAAACCCAATAGAGTGAAAATAATTCCAGTCTCTCTCACAATCACTCCTGCTTCACGACTCACTCCCAGCATGCACTCCGACAAGAGGGAGAGAGAGAGAGAGACAGAGGGAGAGAGGGAGGGAGAGAGAGACCTTAAACACTTAGAAATGTGACGTTTCAGAAACGTCTGATTCTGACGTGAGACTGCGAGAGCTTGTACATAGTAGCTGTTTCATTGAGCTGGTTGGTCTTTGTGTCCATAGTGTGTTGATTGTGGGTTGGTCATACAACCTGGCTTTGCTTGTTCCCCTGCAAAGGGAAGGTAACACTGCCTACCTCGCTCTACATTCGGCAGCTCTCGGAGGACAGTTAACGCTGCTAAAAAAAAGAAGCTTATTTATTGATAAAACCAATAGAGAGAGAGATCTTTCTCTTGCACTTGAGTACTTTTGTTCTGCAGTTAATTCTAATAAAGTATTTAAGTCTATGTGTCACTGTGTCATCACTGATCTTATATAACAGAGATGTTAAGAGTAAAAAGTCTCTTTCCCTGAAGATGATCATGTAGCACACATACACACACACACACACACACACAAACACACACACACACACACGCACGTTGTGATGTCACGAGAGGCTGTGTCCTGGAGGGACGTTACATCCCCCTGAGGTGGCTGCAAACCCAGACAGCTATGGCTCCATCTGCTGGTAGGGTCGGGAACTCCAACCCTCTATGGCCAATCTTCCCACGCAGCTGAAACAAATGAGGAGCTGATGAGCTGAAGGTTGGGAAGGGAAGAGACACACTGAGGGAGTGTGTGGGGGGTGAAGAGACACAGTCTCCAACCTGGGCTCTCTGGAGGACAAGAGTGCTGCACGTCCACTTCCATGAGGAATATAAGGATTTGGAGATACTTACCTTTGGGAAATACTCACCTTTGGATATATGCACCTGTGGAAATACGTGAGAGACATTTGGAAGGACTTTTTGCTGGGTTGGCCACTAGCTGCAACGTGGACTACAGTAAGGCTGGGGAAAAGTTATCTGAGCGAGTGAGAATTATGATTTTGGATGTGGAAGAGACATCCCTGAACTGTTAACCCTTAAAGAGCCACAAGAGAACAGAATTTTGTTATATTTTCGTTAATTTCCCAAGACCTATAATAAAATCCTTGTTTTGTTTGAACCTTGTCTCCTTGCACTACTTGAGCAATCCCGCTGAAAGCTGTGTAGCCTCTCGTGACGTCACAGATGGTGGAGAAAACGGGCACGCTCAAGCGTTAATAGTGCATGTCAGAGGAGGATACCGAAGGTTTGATCACCCAGTTTTCCAAGTTGGCCGTAGGCTCCCCGCCCGACTGAAATGGAGGACATATTGAAAGCCCTTGTTGCTGGCCAGCAAGCCCAGATGCAAGCAAACGTGGCTCTCTTGGAGGAGCAAAAGAAAGCCAACCTTCTGAAGGCAGAGGAATTGCAGTTGCAGAGACAGAGGGTGGTCCAAAATACCCGCCCAATAAAGGCAAGTGACTTTATATCTAAGATGGGAGCTACCGATGACATTGAGGCATACCTGCATGCATTTGAGGCCACGGCCACTAGGGAAGCCTGGCCCAAGCAACAGTGGGTTGGTCTGTTAGCCCCCTTTCTAACCGGGGAATCGCTGAATGCTGTCCGGGACCTGGGCCCTGACCAGGTTACTGACTATGATGCCCTGAAGTCTGAGATCCTCAGCAGATATGGACTCACAAAGTTTGGTATGGCCCAGCGCTTTCACAGTTGGACCTTCCAACCAGACCAACCTCCTCGGGCGCAGATGCATGAACTTGTCCGAATCGCAAGGAAATGGCTGGATCCGCAGAGGAATACAGCAGCGGCGGTGGTGGAGGCCGTTGTGGTGGATCGTTACCTCACGCGCCCTGCCTTATGAGGCAAAACGGTTCATCAGTCAACAGGCCTTGACCACGGCTGATCTGACCGTGGAAGCTGTGGAAAAGTACCAGGCCACAGCGGAGATGCTGAATGCTTCGAAAAGACCCCAGGAGTGCGGCCCCACCACAAATGGGAAGAACCCGTCCAAAGGACCCCAAGGTCTCGAACCCAGCCACGTCAGGACTTATCCCGGCTCCAGGGGGAGCCAGAAACCAGGCGGGTCCAAGAAGAGTACACCAGGAGGGGGAAACTCGACAGTGTTACCGGTGTGGGGAGATGGGACATATCTCCTGGCAGTGTGGAAACCAGCCGATGAACCTATGCCCACTGCGGAGTCCTCCAGCTCAGCACCCACACACCGTTTTGCCTCGCTCTTGGGAGTCGTAGATGGCGGCCCAGATCGACCCCCACCTGCCCGGTAACTGTGAATCACCATGATGTGGAGGCCTTACTGGATTCTGGTAGCCGGGCCACCCTGGTGCGTAAGGATTTGGTGGGCCCAACGTGTCTGACCCCGGGAAAGTCCTCCCAGTTTCCTGTGTCCATGGGGACACCAGAGAATACCCCATTACTGAACTTACAATGACCAGCACACGGGGAACCATACACACGACGGCGGGGTGGTTGATTCCCTCCCCGTCCCTGTCCTAATTGGACGAGACTGCCCAGCCTTTTACCCACTCTGGAGAGAGTCTCAGGAGAGGATAACCCGAGTACCTCGGAAACGGAGAGGCAAGACTCATCCTGGGAAGGCTCCGGTGCAATCCTCCGAGTTACTCACTCCCGCCCCGGGCTCTGATAGGGATGGCAGGTGCCCAGACCGACACAGAGACGGAGCTACAGAATCTGGACAAAGAACTGTCTGGTCTGAAGGGGACCGCTGAGAGGTATCGTTTGTTAAAGCAACAGTTAGACATGAAGACAGAAGAGTTAGATATCCTCCAGGGTAAACTCCAACAGAGCTCCTTCCCTAAGCAACAGGAGGAGCTGGAGAGGCTGCGCAGGACCATCGAGGAGTGTGAGGAGACCCTGCGCAGTAGTAAGGAGGTCCAGAAGAAGGCAGAGGAGAAGTACAAGGTGTTGGAGAACAAGATGAAGAATGCGGAGGCAGAGAGAGAGAAGGAACTGAAAGCTGCTCAACAGAAGCTAAACTCTGCTAAAACCAAGGCTGATGCGTTCAGTAAGAAACTCAAGGAGAGACAACAGGAGGCTGAGTCCCTGGTCCTAGAGTTGGAGGAGTTGAAGAGAGAGCAGTCTGGCAAGCACCACGGCAATGCGGACGCCCTCTCCCGGCGTGATGCCTTCTTCGCTGCCTTTACCCCGACGAGGACGTCGGTCCCGAGGAGGGGGATGTGTGATGTCACGAGAGGCTGTGTCCTGGAGGGACGTTACATCCCCCTGAGGTGGCTGCAAACCCAGACAGCTATGGCTCCATCTGCTGGTAGGGTCGGGAACTCCAACCCTCTATGGCCAATCTTCCCACGCAGCTGAAACAAATGAGGAGCTGATGAGCTGAAGGTTGGGAAGGGAAGAGACACACTGAGGGAGTGTGTGGGGGTGAAGAGACACAGTCTCCAACCTGGGCTCTCTGGAGGACAAGAGTGCTGCACGTCCACTTCCATGAGGAATATAAGGATTTGGAGATACTTACCTTTGGGAAATACTCACCTTTGGATATATGCACCTGTGGAAATACGTGAGAGACATTTGGAAGGACTTTTTGCTGGGTTGGCCACTAGCTGCAACGTGGACTACAGTAAGGCTGGGGAAAAGTTATCTGAGCGAGTGAGAATTATGATTTTGGATGTGGAAGAGACATCCCTGAACTGTTAACCCTTAAAGAGCCACAAGAGAACAGAATTTTGTTATATTTTCGTTAATTTCCCAAGACCTATAATAAAATCCTTGTTTTGTTTGAACCTTGTCTCCTTGCACTACTTGAGCAATCCCGCTGAAAGCTGTGTAGCCTCTCGTGACGTCACAACGTACATACACGCACGTACATACACACACACACACACAAACACGCACGTACATACACACACATACACACACACGCACGTACATACACACACACACACACACACACACAAACACGCACGTACATACACACACACACACAATCACGCACGTACATACACACAAACACGCACGTACATACACACACACACACACACACAAACACGCACGTACATACACACACACTCTCAATTCAATTCCATTCAACAGCCTTCATTGCTCTTTCTCTCTGTCCTCAACCTTACGTTCATCCTCTACCTTCCAGTGTATTTTTCTCTATAGGGGACTACCAAAAATAAAGTGTGACCTAATCTACCTCCACCCCCTCAACTTCTGCCATCCTTTCTAGCATGGCCATCTAGTGACTTACTTGTATCTGCCATGGGGCTATTTCCTTCTGGTGATGCACTGGTCCATTACTACTACAGAGATCATCCATTCTGATATTGCTGAAACCCCTAAACCAACTGGAGGAAGAGCGGTGAAATATAGAGACGATGTGTTCTTTCCTCTTTCCTAAAGAGAACAGGAAATAAGACCGACCGCACACAGCGCATGCCGTCTGACACACAACATTCAGCTTGTGTCCTCAACTTTGTCTGTTTCCTTGTGTGTACTTAAACGTGTGTGTGTGTGTGTGTGTGTGTGTGTGTGTGTGTGTGTGTGTGTGTGTGTGTGTGTGTGTGTGTCAGAGAGAGGTAGATGGAGATAACTTATTTACATGCAATATAAACCTTTAAAATGGCAATGGAATATCACTCTCCTCTATCTCATGGTCACTAAGGGGTAAGACAGTGTTGGGAACAACAGAGAGAGAGAGAGAGAGAGAGAGAGAGAGAGAGAGAGAGAGAGAGAGAGAGAGAGAGAGATTGACCAAGATGATGACAATGTTGCCGGAACAGTGACTGTTAAATACCCAGATTATCTCTCCTTCCTCCCAAAGTGTGCACTTATTCACTTCCCTTCACTGGTTTGAAAGGAAATTACTGGTATAGGAATTATGGTGGAAACTCCGGCAAGCCCATGCCTCCACCATTCCAATGCTTTTAGATTTGTTGGAAGTAGTGAACGACTGTACACTTCAGGAGAAAGGACATGTTATTGGGACGCAGCCAGAGACTGGTAGACAGTTCAGCACCATGGACAGCACCACGGTAAACGCTGCCCTATTCCCTGTGGTGATGAAAACAGAATGCACCACAGACAGCAACCTGATGGTAGAAAACAAGTGGGATGTGTTATCGTGGTTCGTTAGCTCACCAGGACATACAAACACACACGCACGCCTCTGTATCCTCTATATCCTCCTCTGTATCCTCTGTATCCTCCTCTATATCCTCCTCTGTATCCTCCTCTGTATCCTCCTCTGTATCCTCCTCTGTATCCTCCTCTGTATCCACCTCTGTATCCTCCTCTGTATCCACCTATGTATCCTCCTCTGTATCCTCCTCTGTATCCTCCTCTGTATCCTTCCCTATATCCACCTCTATATCCTCCTCTATATCCACCTCTGTATCCTCCTCTGTATCCTCCTCTGTATCCTTCCCTATATCCACCTCTCTCACAGCTAGGTACAGTGGGGCAAAAAAGTATTTAGTCAGCCACCAATTGTGCAAGTTCTCCCACTTAAAAAGATGAGAGAGGCCTGTAATTTTCATCATAGGTACACGTCAACTATGACAGACAAATTGAGAAAAAAAATTCCAGAAAATCCCATTGTAGGATTTTTAATGAATTTATTTGCAAATTATGGTGGAAAATAAGTATTTGGTCACCTACAAACAAGCAAGATTTCTGGCTCTCACAGACCTGTAACTTCTTCTTTAAGAGGCTCCTCTGTCCTCCACTCGTTACCTGTATTAATGGCACCTGTTTGAACTTGTTATCAGTATAAAAGACACCTGTCCACAACCTCAAACAGTCACACTCCAAACTTCACAATGGCCAAGACCAAAGAGCTGTCAAAGGACACCAAAAACAAAATTGTAGACCTGCACCAGGCTGGGAAGACTGAATCTGCAACAGGTAAGCAGCTTGGTTTGAAGAAATCAACTGTGGGAGCAATTATTAGGAAATGGAAGACATACAAGACCACTGATAATCTCCCTCGATCTGGGGCTCCATGCAAGATCTCACCCCGTGGGGTCAAAATGATCACAAGAACGGTGAGCAAAAATCCCAGAACCACACGGGGGGACCTAGTGAATGACCTGCTGAGAGCTGGGACCAAAGTAACAAAGCCAACCATCAGTAACACACTACGCCGCCAGGGACTCAAATCCTGCAGTGCGAGACGTGTCCCCCTGCTTAAGCCAGTACATGTCCAGGCCCGTCTGAAGTGCATTTGGATGATCCAGAAGAGGATTGGGAGAATGTCATATGGTCAGATGAAACCAAAATATAACTTTTTGGTAAAAACTCAACTCGTCATGTTTGGAGGACAAAGAATGCTGAGTTGCATCCAAAGAACACCATACCTACTGTGAAGCATGGGGTTGGAAACATCATGCTTTGGGGCTGTTTTTTCTACAAAGGGACCAGGACGACTGATCCGTGTAAAGGAAAGAATGAATGGGGCCATGTATCGTGAGATTTTGAGTGAAACCCTCCTTCCATCAGCAAGGGCATTGAAGATGAAACGTGGCTGGGTCTTTCAGCATGACAATGATCCCAAACACACCGCCCGGGCAACGAAGGAGTGGCTTCGTAAGAAGCATTTCAAGGTCCTGGAGTGGCCTAGCCAGTCTCCAGATCTCAACCCCCATAGAAAATATTTGGAGGGAGTTGAAAGTCTGTGTTGCCCAGCGACAGCCCCAAAACATCACTGCTCTAGAGGAGATCTGCATGGAGGAATGGGCCAAAATACCAGCAACAGTGTGTGAAAACCTTGTGAAGACTTACAGAAAACGTTTGACCTGTGTCATTGCCAACAAAGGGTATATAACAAAGTATTGAGAAACTTTTGTTATTGACCAAATACTTATTTTCCACCATCATATGCCAATAAATTCATTAAAAATCCTACAATGTGATTTTCTGGATTTTTTTTTCTATTTTTGTCTGTCATAGTTGACGTGTACCTATGATGAAAATTACAGGCCTCTCTCATCTTTTTAAGTGGGAGAACTTGCACAATTGGTGGCTGACTAAATACTTTTTTTCCCCACTGTATGTCTTGCTCATTCTGTTACTCACTGCTCAGATCAAGGTAAAATTCGTGTTTTTTTGTTTTCAGAGTAATTTAGTCTCAGTGGGTTTGGGTCATTCTACCCACATTGCTGCAACAAGATCTCATAGTTTCCCTTGGATATTCGACGTATTATGGATGAACGTCAATTTTTTTTATGCATTCATTCCGCGTGGTTACTGTGTTAAAACTGAAACAACTCAAAGGGTTAAGTTTAGGTATTAATTCTGAGTGGTTAAGGTTAGGGCTATGGTTTGGGGAAGCCTTAAAACCAAAATAATTAAAACTACTCGCTGTTTCCATCAACTGTCATCGTGTATTCTCACCGCTTACCAGAGCATTGTGAACTTTGATGGTCTAAGCAGCGCACTCCGGCCTGGGTGTGTTATTAAGGAAAACCGAAAGTGTAAAGGTAGGCTATGCATCTTTACAGCATCATATTGCCGTAATAATTCCTATAATTGGTGTGTGTGTTTGGTCCTCTGTAGCTCAGCTGGTAGAGCATGGCGCTTGTAACGCCAAGGTAGTGGGTTCGATCCCCGGGACCACCCATACACAAACAATTTATGCACGCATGACTGTAAGTCGCTTTGGATAAAAGCGTCTGCTAAATGGCATATTATATTATTATATTATACTTGATGGATGATCACGATTTCTTTTAGTGGGCTGTGACCAATTGGTTAGCATACATACTGGTGACGATAATTCTGCCGTGGTGTGTGTCACTCTTACAACTGAAATGCTAATCAAATTATTCTCTGATTAAACGGGCAATCAAAGTAACTGGTACGTGGTGGACCTGCTCAATGCTCATTCATAACGGCTGTGATGTGATTGTAGTGTCTGTTGGATTTGGGCTAATCTTCTTATTTTGTCAGACTCGCTGATTACAATGTGTAGGGCAATCCTAGCGAGTGACGCTCCACTGCAAGCATGTCACGAGTGGGTTTTAAACCGTCATCTTTAAAGCTGCAATATGTAACTTTTAGTTTAGTGCAACCCGACCAAATTCACAAAGAAATGTGAGTTATAGATCTGTCATTCTCATTGAAAGCAAGTCTAAGAAGCGGTAGATCTGTTCTATGTGCTCTAGATATGTGCATTATTTATATGCTTCCCGCTCTTAAGTTTATTTTACTTTAGGTTTTGTACACAAACTGAAATTAGGCGAAATATTAGAATTTTAGCAACCAGGAAATGGCGGAGCGATTTCTGCATAGTGCATCTTTAAGTAAGCACTGATCGTGATAACTCCGCATGCAGTATTAAGCGAGCTATTCCAGTTGTCGCCCTTTCTTGTCTTGTCGCTCAGAGCTTGGAGACAGATCACAGATGAGAGTAAAGCCTGTTGCATGCTTCACAGTCAAAACAGTTTGCGCATACAGTGAGGGAAAAAAGTATTTGATCCCCTGCTGATTTTGTACGTTTGCCCACTGACAAAGAAATTATAAGTCTATCATTTTAATGGTAGGTTTATTTGAACAGTGAGAGACAGAATAACAACAAAAAAATCCAGAAAAACGCATGTCAAAAATGTTATAAATTGATTTGCATTTTAATGAGGGAAATAAGTATTTGACCCCCTCAGATCAGAAAGATTTCTGGCTCCCAGGTGTCTTTTATACAGGTACCGAGCTGAGATTAGGAGCACACTCTTAAAGGGAGTGCTCCTAATCTCAGCTTGTTACCTGTATAAAAGACACCTGTCCACAGAAGCAATCAATCAATCAGATTCCAAACTCTCCACCATGGCCAAGACCAAAGAGCTCTCCAAGGATGTCAGGGTCAAGATTGTAGACCTACACAAGGCTGGAATGGGCTACAAGACCATCGCCAAGCAGCTTGGTGAGAAGGTGACAACAGTTGGTGCGATTATTCGCAAATGGAAGAAACACAAAATAACTGTCAATCTCCCTCGGCCTGGGGCTCCATGCAAGATCTCACCTTGTGGAGTTGCAATGATCATGAGAACGGTGAGGAATCAGCCCAGAACTTCATGGGAGGATCTTGTCAATGATCTCAAGGCAGCTTGGACCATAGTCACCAAGAAAACAATTGGTAACACACTACGCCGTGAAAGACTGAAATCCTGCAGCGCCCGCAAGGTCCCCCTGCTCAAAAAAACACATATACATGGCCGTCTGAAGTTTGCCAATGAACATCTGAATGATTCAGAGGAGAACTGGGTGAAAGTGTTGTGGTCAGATGAGACCAAAATGGAGCTCTTTGGCATCAACTCAACTCGCCGTGTTTGGAGGAGGAGGAATGCTGCCTATGATCCCAAGAACACCATCCCCACCGTCAAACATGGAGGTGGAAACATTATGCTTTGGGGGTGTTTTTCTGCTAAGGGGACAGGACAACTTCACCGCATCAAAGGGACGATGGACGGGGCCATGTACCGTCAAATCTTGGGTGAGAACCTCCTTCCCTCAGCCAGGGCATTGAAAATGGATTGTGGATAGGTATTCAAGCATGACAATGACCCAAAACACACGGCCAAGGCAACAAAGAAGTGGCTCAAGAAGAGGCACATTAAGGTCCTGGAGTGGCCTAGCCAGTCTCCAGACCTTAATCCCATAGAAAAATCTGTGGAGGGAGCTGAAGGTTCGAGTTGCCAAACGTCAGGCTCGAAACCTTAATGACTTGGAGAAGATCTGCAAAGAGGAGTGGGATGAAATCCCTCCTGAGATGTGTGCAAACCTGGTGGCCAACTACAAGAAACGTCTGACCTCTGTGATTGCCAACAAGGGTTTTGCCACCAAGTACTAAGTAATGTTTTGCAGAGGGGTCAAATACTTATTTCCCTCATTAAAATGCAAATCAAATTATAACATTTTTGACATGCGTTTTTCTGGATTTTTTTGTTATTCTGTCTCTCACTGTTCAAATAAACCTACCATTACAATTATAGACTGATCATGTCTTTGTCAGTGGGCAAATGTACAAAATCAGCAGGGGATCAAATACTTTTTTCCCTCACTGTATATTATGATTACATTTTGTGAGATTTTTGGCAGGGTTGTTTCAGCTGTTTTTCAGCAAACAGTAATCTTGCCGCTTTTTTTTTTTTTCGTTTTTCAAGTGAAGGTCTTTTAAGGGAGGGTGAGGCACAGATGTTTGCTTCAGTTCTGCTAACAGCACAGTTTTTTAGTCGCGTACACATTTGCAGACGTAGGTCATAGGTGCAGCAAATTGCTTGTGTTTCTAGCTCCAACAGTGCCTAGCAATTAAATACCTAGCAATTAAAAAACACAATACACACATAATCCATATAAAAATAAACAAAATTAAGAAATATCAGAACGAGGAAAGTCAGACACCGGAATAGAAATATACATATAATGGTAATATAATAATATAGTATGGATATAAAAATATAAGTATATAGTATAATAGAAAAGGTTTGTACAGCCATAGTTACAATGTCTTCGGAAGGTATTCACACCCCATAGACTTTTTCCACATTTAGTTGTGTTACAGCCTGAATTTAAAAATGTATTACATTTTGATTTTGTGTCACTGATCTACACACAATACTCCATAATGTAAAAGTGGAATTATGGATTCACTCTGTGTGCAATAATAGTGTTTAACATGATTTTTTGAATTACTACCTACATCTCTGTACCCCACACATACAATTATCTGTAAGGTCCCTCAGTTGAGTAGTGAATTTCAAACAAAAGATTCAACCACAAAGATGAGGGAGGTTTTCCAATGCCTCGCAAAGAAGGGCAACAATTGGTATATGAGTACAGATTTTAAAAAGCAGACATTGAATATGCCTTTCAGCATGGTGAAGTTATGAATTACACTTTGGATGGTGTATCAATACACCCAGTCACTACAAAGATACAGGCGTCCTTCCTAACTCAGTTGCCAGAGAGGAAGGAAACAATGGTGACTTTAAAACAGTTACAGAGTTTAATGGCTGTGATAAGAAAAAACTGAGGATGGATCAACAACATTGTAGTTACTCCACAATACTAACCCAAATGACAGAGTGAAAAGAAGCAAGCCTGTACAGAATAAAAATATACCAAAACATGCATCCTGTTTGCAATAAGGCACTAAAGTAAAACTGCAAATAATGTGGAAAAGAAAATTACTTTATGTCCTGAATACAAAGTGTTATGTTTGGGGCAAATCCAACACAACACCACTCTTCATATTTTCAAACATGGTGGTTGCTGCATCATGTTATGGGTATGCTTGTCATCGGCAAGGACTAGGGAGATTTTTGGGGATAAAAATAAACAGAATATAGCTAAGTACAGGCAAAATCCTAGAGGAAAACCTGGTTCAGTCTGCTTTCCAACAGACACCGGGAGACAAATTCACCTTTCAGCAGGACAATAACCTAAAACACAAGGCCAAATATACACTGGAGTTGCTTAACAAGACAACATTGAATGTTCCTGATTGGCTTAGTTACAGTTTTGACTTAAATCGACTTGAAAATGGCTGTCTAGCAATGATCAACAACCAACTGGACAGAGCTTGAATAATTTTTTAAATAATAAATGTGCAAATATTGTACAATCCAGGGCCATTTATCAATAGTGTAAAAACTATTCAAAAAATACTACTTACGTAGGGAATTTAGAATGTTCGCACACATAGAAGGTGTGATTTATCAAACATTCCTACTAGCCTAATTCGCACACCGGTAGGAGATAACCATCGATAAATACCAATTGTTCTCAGCCTCAGTGCTCGTGCACATCCTTGGCTATTTGCATTTTGAAAACGCCCCTAATTAATCATATATGGTCAAAATCATCCCCTTAAAGCCTGTGGGGAATATACAACGCCGTACCATGAAATGCAACGGCGCAACCCAAAAAAAGCTACAAAAATATATACTTTTCCGAGACTGAAATTGAGGTGCTAGTGTCAGAGATTGAGTACAACCAAAAGGTTTTATTTGGCTCGCTCGGATGTGGATTGACCAGTAAAAATAAAAAACATACAGATGCCGGATCTTAACTTGATCACTCTTTTGTTGGGGAGAAAGTTATCTTTCCTGTATGCAGGGGCAGCCGAGTCATTGGGATCAGGGGCTTGCTTTTATTAAGTTCTCTCTCGCTCACTTAAACGCTAAGCCTGGGTCCTATTACTCCACGATTCAAATGTACAAAAATTTATCTAAAATTGTAGCCTCAATCACATCAACAGCCTAGTGTGTCCTAAAGTTACGAATTAATTCAAAATTAAAGTTAAATGGTGGCCTGGGTGGTTGAGCATGCACATACAGTGGGGGAAAAAAAGTATTTAGTCAGCCACCAATTGTGCAAGTTCTCCCACTTAAAAATATGAGAGAGGCCTGTAATTTTCATCATAGGTACACGTCTAGTTATAGGCCTATCGTGTCCCTTCAGGCTTGATGTAGTTACACGTTTCAAATATGGACAGTCTAGGATTATTTCACCCCCGATCTTGACAACAAAATGACCAGATACTTTTGGATAACATCAATAATAACAGTCAGTAGGCTACACCAACATTTAGTGTCCATGCGTTGGGTAAATTGACACAGATTTACCGTGGTAATGAGGGAAATACTTGATTTCTATTGTCAGATAGATAAATCGCCCGTTTTTAATATAATTACATTTAATTCCTTTAATTAAGATAGATAAATAGTCTGTTCAAAAAGTACTACATTGTTGCGATGACAATACCATACAGTATCTTGAAAGACTTTGGTTTCAAGCAGGACACCAAAAAAAGAGTGGTAATGAGGTGACCAATAATGGTTGCAATTGAGATCAGCTGTGCTGGTGAACTTAGCATGAATGGATGGTTTAACGAGACATCAGCTGGTGATAAGAAGGATGCTACCTTTTGAGGCAGTGTCGTGTATTGAGATTATGACGTTGTTAAATGTTTTTAAGTGGAACTGAAAGAATGTTGATTTTAGTATCAAGAGGGAATGTTTTAGTGTAACGTCACATACAACAGACAGGAAGTGTGTTGTAGACAGGGGAGACTGGTGATTGGCCAGAAGAGGGAGCCCATCTTTTTGCATTGTTTATAAGTAGGGGCTAAACGAAAGAGAGACAGAACGGCCATTGCAATCTGGGACGCCGTTCTCCAGACACCGCGGGTCTGTAACTTATGCTGTAACCTTGTGATATTAATAAAAGCCTCTAATCATTGTGCAGCATAAGCGGACTCTTTGCTGACAGCAATAATTGCCACCATTCACCCGATACGACAGCAGGCTGAATTTCTAAGCAGGATGTCAAAATTGTCATGTCCCAATCCCATGTGTCCTTCGCCGGCGCAGCAAAAATTGTTTCCACTAGATAATACAGCCACAAAGTCAGAATTGGCTATTTCGTAAAAATGTATGAAAACAAAAATGTGCTTTTTGGTCTTAATTTAAGGTTAGGGTTAGGAATAAGGTTAGCACTGTGGTTAAGGTTAGGTTTGAAATCAGATTTTAAGAAGATAGCTACATTGTAGAAATAGGCAGGGTTTATGACTTTGTGGCTAGTGACGACCAGCAAAAAAAAGACAAAATATACCCTGAATGAATGGCGGAGAAGAGTCCTCGCTTGGGATAACATTTTCCAGAAGAATAAGGAATCCATTCGTGAAATATTAGTATAACATTTATTTATTCACCAAATTATGTTAAAATTCTAAAAAATAAATAACGGAAAAGTGGTTTGTGCATATGTATTCACCCCCTTTGCTATGAAGCCCCTAAATAAGATCTGGTGCAACCAATTACCTTCAGAAGTCACATAATTAGTTAAATAAATTCCACCTGCGTGCAATCTAAGTGTCACATGATCTGTCACATGATCTCAGTATATATACACCTGTTCTGAAAGGCCCCATAGTCTGCAATACCACTAAGCAAGGGTCACCACCAAGCAAGCGGCACCAAGAAGACCAATGAGATCTCCAAACAGGTCAGGGACAAAGTTGTGGAGAAGTACAGATCAGGGTTGGGTTATAAAAAAATAACTGAAACGTTTAACATCCATCGGAGCAACATTAAATCCATTATTAAAAATGGAAAGAATATGGCACCACAACAAACCTGCCAAGAGAGGACTGCCCACCAAAACTCATGGACCAGGCAAGGAGGGCATTAATAAGAGAGGCAACAAAGAGACCAAACATAACCCTGAAGGAGCTGCAAAGCTCCACAGCGGAGATTGGAGTATCTGTCCATAGGACCACTTTAAGCCGTACACTCCACAGAGCTGGGCTTTATGGAAGAGTGGCCAGAAAAAAAGCCATTACTTTAAAGAAAAAAATAAGCAAACACGTTTGGTGTTTGTCAAAAAGCATGTGTGAGACTCCCCAAACATATGGAAGAAGGTACTCCGGTCAGATGAGACTAAAATTGAGCTTTTTGGCCATCAAGGAAAACGCTATGTCTGGCGCAAACCCAACACCTCTCATCACCCCGAGAACACCATCCCCACAGTGAAGCATGGTGGTGGCAGCATGGTGGTGGCAGCATCATGCTGTGGGGATGTTTTTCATCGGCAAGGACTGGGGAACTGGTCAGAATTGAAGGAATGATGGATTGCGCTAAATACAGGGAAATTCTTGAGAGAAACCTGTTTCAGTCTTCCAGAGATTTGAGACTGGGACGGAGGTTCACCTTCCAGCAGGACAATGACCCTAAGCATACTGCTAAAGCAACACTCAAGTGGTTTAAGGGGAAACATTTAAATGTCTTGGAATGGCCTAGTCAAAGCCCAGACCTCAATCCAATTGAGAATCTGTGGTATGACTTTAAGATTGCTGTACACCAGCGGAACCCATCCAACTTGAAGGAGCTGGAGCAGTTTTGCCTTGAAGAATGGGCAAAAATCCCAGTGGCTAGATGTGCCAAGCTTATAGAGACATACCCCAAGAGACTTGCAGCTGTAATTGCTGTAAAAGGTTGCCCTACAAAGTATTGACTTTGGGGTTGAATAGTTATGCACGCTCAAGTTCTGTTTTTTTGTCTTATTTCTTGTTTGTTTCACAATTTTTTTTTATTTTGCATCTTCAAAGTGGTAGGTATGTTGTGTAAATCAAATGATACAACCCCCCCCAAAGTCCAGGTTGTAAGGCAACATAATAGGAAAAATGCCAAGGGGGTGAATACTTTCGCATATACCACTGTAGCTAGCTAGCTAACATGTCGGATGCATTGTATTTATTGGCTGATTAAAGATTAACTAAATTAATCATAGATTCGGCAATGTGTAAAATCGTGAAGAACCGAACAGTTGAAATAATGAATTGGTGAACTTGCTAGCCAGCTAAAAGACATGTAGCAACAACAAAAAATCCCATTTGTTTTCAGGGACAAAAGTGGGCACCTGATTGAGCTTCAGGAGAAAACAGCCCGACTCATTTGGAGGTAAGACATTTTAACAACATCTGATGAAAAATGTAGGAAATGCAGCCAGCTCTGTTCTGTTCAATCTAGGCTTTCTGTTGATGAGTCTGTTTTTGCATGCAGTGTCTGCTAACATTATCTACAGTTGAAGTCGGAAGTTCACATACACCTTAGCCAAATACATTTAAACTCAGTTTTTTCACAATTCCTGACATTTAATCCTAGTAGGAATTCCCTGTCTTAGGTCAGTTAGGATCACCACTTTATTTTAAGAATGTGAAATGTCAGAATAATAGTAGAGAGAATGATTTGTTTCAGCTTTTATTTCTTTCATCACATTCCCAGTGGGATCAGAAGTTTACTTACACTCAATTAGTATTTGGTAGCATTGCCTTTAAATTGTTTAACTTGGGTCAAACGTTTCGGGTAGCCTTCCACAAGCTTCCCACAATAAGTTGGGTGAATTTTGGCCCATTCCTCCTGACAGAGCTGGTGTAACTGAGTCAGGTTTGTAGGCCTCCTTGCTCGCACACTCTTTTTCAGTGCTGCCCACAAATTTTCTATAGGATTGAGGTCAGGGCTTTGTGATGGCCACTCCAATACCTTGACTTTGTTGTCCTTAAGCCATTTTGCCACAACTGCTTGGGGTCATTGTCCATTTGGAAGACCCATTTGCGACCAAGCTTTAACTTCCTGACTGATGTCTTGAGATGGTGCTTCAATATATCCACATAATTTTCCTTTCTCATGATTCCTTACTGAGCAGCCTTTCAGGTTATGTCGATATAGGACTTGTTTTATTGTGGATATAGATACTTTTGTACCTGTTTCCTCCAGCATCTTCACAAGGTCCTTTGCTGTTGTTCTGGGATTGATTTTGTCACGGTTAACTAAGCCAGAACCCAGAAGCAGACCAGGACACGGTACGTGAGACAAAGGTGAGTGTTTATTAATAGAGTCCGAGTGCAGCTGAATAATCCAGGGAACAGAGCGGGTGGCGTGGATGGGTTGTTGAGGGTGCAGTGGTTGGTCCGGTACTGGCTCGGCAGCCGCCGACCATCAGGCAGAGGTTGGGTGAAGGTTCCGGGTGAGAGACTGCAGACAGAACAAAACGGAGGTCAGTACACAGCAAGTCAAAAAGGTGCAAAACAACAAAACTAACACTACTGGCTCAGAGACTGATACGCTGACAACATACTGTTCATGGCTACCGATCCGGCAGGAACTGGATGTTGGGCCAGAGCCTAAGAAGGGTGATGATCAGGACCAGGTGTGCAGATTGCTGATGGGATGCAGGTGCGGAAAACCAGAGCGCTCCCCGGAGCGTTCCCGAACCCTCGGGAAACTGGAGAATACGAGCAGGAACACTAGTCACCAGACAGGACCCGACTCAGACAGCCGGGATCGTCACAGTACCCCCCTCCGCGAACGCCACCGGGCGGACCTCCCGGAGCGCCAGGATGGAGGCGGTAGAAGTCACTGATGAGGTCTGCGTCTAGGACCTGTCGCCGCGGAATCCAACTCCTCTCTTCAGGGCCATACCCCTCCCAGTCCACGAGATACTGGAAACCCCGGCCCCGCTGTCTGGAATCCATGATGCGACGCACCGTGTAGGCAGGACCACCTCCGATCATCCGAGGAGGAGGAGGAGGAGGCGGAGGAGGCAACAGAGGACTGAGGAAGACAGGCTTGAGGCAGGAGACATGAAAGGTGGGATGGACTCTGAGCGTCCTCGGTAGTTTGAGTCGAACTGCCACTGGATTGATCACCTTCTCCACCACAACGGACCAATGAACTTCGGTAACAACTTCCTAGACTCAGTCCGTAACGGAAGATCCCGTGTGGCCAACCAAACCCTATCTCCGATGGTATAGGTGGGAGCGGGAATCCGGCGACGATTCGCCTGGAGCTGATACCGGTCCGAAACTCTAAGGAGTGCCTTTCTGGCCCGATGCCAGGTCCGGTGGCAACGCCGAATATGGGCCTGAACAGAAGGCACTGAGAGCTCCTTCTCCTGAGAAGGAAACAGGGGAGGTTGGTAGCCATACAGGCACTGGAAGGGAGACATCCCAGTGGCAGATGTAGGAAGAGTATTGTGGGCATACTCAACCCAAGGCAACTGAGAGACCCAGGAGGTGGGGTTGGAAGAGACCAGACAGCGTAGCGTTGATTCCATCTTCTGGTTGGCTCTCTCCGCCTGACCATTGGATTGGGGTGAAAACCAGATGTGAGACTGACCGTAGCTCCAATGGCCAAACAGAAGGACTTCCAGACAGCAGAGGTAAACTGAGGGCCACGGTCGGAAACTGATATCACTGGGCAAACCCGTGGACCCTGAAAACCTCCCTAACCAGGATCTCGGACGTCTCCGAGGCAGAGGGAAGCTTGGCAATTGGCACAAAGTGGGCGAACTTGCTGAATCTGTCCACGATAGTCAGAACGACCGTGTTCCCCTCAGAAGCGGGCAACCCCGTGGCGAAGTCCAGGGCCAGATGCGACCATGGTCGCGGGGAATAGGAAGGGGGTGAAGTAGTCCAGAGCTGGGCCGATTGGTACTCTTATTCTGCGCACACACTGGACAGGCAGCAACAAAACCCAGTATCCTCGGCCATGGCAGGCCACCAAAAACGTCTGCGAAGAAACGCCATAGTCCGAGCCACGCCAGGGTGACAAGCCATCTTGCTGGCGTGGGACCATTTGAGGACAGCAGGACGAACCGACTCAGGCACAAACAACCGACCGGGTGGACCGTTACGGGACCGGGCTGAGTCCGAAGGGCCGCCAGCACCTCCTCCTCAATCTTCCACATAACTGCTCCCACGACGCAGTTCCGGGGGAGGATTGTCTCGGTCTTGGACCCACTCTCCTCCGTCTTGGAGAACATCCGGGACAAGGCGTCCGCCTTGCCGTTCTTAGATCCAGGTCGGAACGTCAGGGCAAACTTGAATCGTCCGAAAAACAACGCCCACCTGGCCTGGACGGGAGTTGAGGCGTTTAGCCGATTGCACGTAAGCAAGATTCTTGTGGTCCGTCCAGACAATAAACGGTTGCTCCGCCCCTCCAACCAGTGGCGCCACTCCTCCAAGGCAAGTTTCACCGCGAGAAGCTCCCGGTTACCCACATCGTAATTCCTCTCCGCAGGCGAAAGGCGACAGAGTAGTAGGGCGCAGGGATGGAGTTTACTGTCCGTGGAGCATCGCTGCGACAGGATGGCGCCAACTCCCACATCAGACGCGTCCACTTCAACGACGAACTGACGGGCCGTGTCCGGTTGAGAGAGAATCGGTGCGTTGGTGAATCGCCTCTTCAAATCCAGAAACGCTCGATCCGCCTCCGGATTCCACTTGAAGGTCCTGATGCTGGAAGTCAAGGCAGTTAACGGAGCGGCCACACGGCTGTAATCCCGGATGAATCGGCGGTAGAAATTCGCAAACCCCAAAAATCTCTGGAGCTGCAATCTCGTACCGGGCTGGGCCCATTCCAGAACCGCTCTAACCTTCTCCTGGTCCATCCTAATCTCTCCCCTGGAGATGATGTACCCGAGAAAGGATGTCGTGTGGGCGTGAAACTCGCACTTCTCGGCCTTCACAAACAGGCGATTCTCCAACAATCGCTGCAGAACCTGCCGGACATGCTGGACGTGGTCGGAAGGTTCCTTCGAGAAGATCAGAATGTCATCCAGGTAAACAAACACAAAGAGACCGATCATATCTCTCAGGACGTCGTTCACCATACTCTGGAATACCGCTGGAGCATTGGTCAGTCCAAACGGCATCACCTGATACCGAAGTGACCCATCGGTGTATTGAAACCCGTCAACCACTCGTCCCCCTCTCTGATCCGGACCAGGTGATACGCATTGCGTAGGTCTCAGCTTAGTGAACACCGTAGCACCCTGTAAGGAGTCGAAGGCAGAACTCATCAAGGGCAGGGGATACTTGTTCTTGACCGTGATGTCATTCAACCCCCGATAATCAATACACGGTCGAAGAGAGCCATCCTTCTTACCCACAAAGAAGAATCCTGCCCCCAGGGGTGATGACGAGGGACGAACGAGACCAGCAGCTAGGGACTCCTTGATGTAGGTCTCCAACGCCTCACGTTCAGGTCGGGAGATACTGTATAACCTTCCCTTGGGGTAGACAGCTCCAGGGACCAGGTTGATGGCACAATCATATGGTCGGTGGGGAGGGAGTGACAGAGCCTTCTGCTTACTGAAAACTTCCCCAAATCGTGATATGTCTCGGGAACCAGGGACAAATCTGGGGGTTTAGCCTCAATCACCTGACTGGGAACCGAATGGGGGCAGGCAGTCTTGAGACAGTTAGCATGACAATCAAGGCTCCAACTCGTTACCTTGCCCGTCACCCAATCGAACGTGGGATTGTGTTCCTTCAGCCAGGGGTATCCAAGGACCAGAGGAACATGGGAAGACGGCAGAATGAAGAATGAAATCATTTCAGAATGATTCCCCGACAACCGCATCTTAACCGGTTCAGTCCTCATCGTGATACGTGCCAGACTACTGCCGTTCAGAGTGGTAGCTTCAATGGCTTCCGGCAATTGCTCCTTGGAAAGCCCCAGCTGTTCCACCAACTCGGCATCTAGAAAGCTTCCATCGGCACCTGAATCGATAAAGCGTTAATCGCTAAGCTCTGATTCCTGTTCATAAGGGTAGCCGGAAACGGGGTCTGACAGAGGTATTGAGAGGTCGAAACTGGCTCGCTAAAAGTCCTCCCAACTTTAGCGAGCCGCGCAGTTTGACGACCCGACTGGATCCTGAGAAGCTGATCGGTTGGACGGAACCCATTGCTTCTCCCTCCTTCGCTCTCGGACTCGATTATCCACCCGAATAGACAAAGCTACCAAGCTGTCCAGGTCACTAGGCTCCGGATAGGAGATCAACTCATCCTTGAGCTGCTCCGACAGACCCTGGTAAAAGGCCGCTTGCAGAGACTCCTCGTTCCACCCACTCTCCACAGCCAACGTCTTGAACTCGATCACGAAGTCGGCCACGCTGCGAGTTCCTTGGCGGCGAAAACAGGCGCCTAGCTGCGTCCCTCCCTCGGACGGAATGGTCGAAGAGCTTCCTCATCTCGGCCGTGAACCCCTGGTATGAAGCCATGCAGGGATCCTGTCGTTCCCAAACGGCTGAAGCCCACTCCAGCGCTCGACCACGCAGCAACTCAATCACAAAGGCTATCCTAGCCTTGTCTGTGGCATAAGAGTAGGGCTGTAGATCGAACACTAGTCCACACTGCATAAGGAAGGAACGGCATCTTCCCAGCTCTCCCTCATACTTATCCGGCCGGAACCTTGGGCTCACGGATGGACACAGCTTCAGAAGCGGCAGGCGAGATGGGTGAAACCGGTAGTGGATCCTCCACCGGACACTTGCGTTGGTTCTGGACCTCCGTCAGACCGGTAGAAAGGTTCCCGAACTGACAACGCGATCTCCTGTAGTACCGTGCTATGATGGCCCAACATCTTCTCCTGCTGGGTAATAGCATGGCGAACAGAGTCCAGGTCCGCTGGGTTCATTACTGGCCGGATCGTTCTGTCACGGTTAACTAAGCCAGAACCCAGAAGCAGACCAGGACACGGTACGTGAGACAAAGGTGAGTGTTTATTAATAGAGTCCGAGTGCAGCTGAATAATCCAGGGAACAGAGCGGGTGGCGTGGATGGGTTGTTGAGGGTGCAGTGGTTGGTCCGGTACTGGCTCGGCAGCCGCCGACCATCAGGCAGAGGTTGGGTGAAGGTTCGGGGTGAGAGACTGCAGACAGAACAAAACGGAGGTCAGTACACAGCAAGTCAAAAGGTGCAAAACAACAAAACTAACACTACTGGCTCAGAGACTGATACGCTGACAACATACTGTTCATGGCTAACGATCCGGCAGGAACTGGATGTTGGGCCAGAGCCTAAGAAGGGTGATGATCAGGACCAGGTGTGCAGATTGCTGATGGGATGCAGGTGCGGAAAACCAGAGCGCTCCCCGGAGCGTTCCCGAACCCTCGGGAAACTGGAGAATACGAGCAGGAACACTAGTCACCAGACAGGACCAGACTCAGACAGCCGGGATCGTCACAGATTTGCACTTTTCGCACCAAAATACGTTCATCTCTAGGAGACAGAACGCGTCTCCTTCCTGAGCGGTATGACGGCTGCGTGGTCCCATGGTGTTTATACTTGCGTACTATTATTTGTACAGATGAACGCGGTACCTTCAAGCATTTAGAAATTCCTCCCAAGGATGAACCAGACTTGTGGAGGTCTACAATTTATTTTCTGAGGTCTTGGCTGATTTCTTTTGATTTTCCCATGATGTCAAGCAAAGAGGCACTGAGTTTGAAGGTAGGCCTTGAAATACATCCACAGGTACACCTCCAATTGACTCAAATGATGAAGCTTCTAAAGCTATGACATCATTTTCTGAAATTTTCCAAGCTGTTTAAAAGTCACAGTCAACTTAGTGTATGTAAACTTCTGACCCACTGGAATTGTGATACAGTGAATTATAAGTGAAATAATCTGTCTGTAAACAATTGTTGGAAAAATTACTTGTGTCATGCACAAAGTAGATGTCCTAACCGACTTGCCAAAACTATAGTTTGTTAACAAGAAATTTGTGGAGTGGTTGAAAAACGAGTTTTAATGACTCCAACCTAAGACTTCAACTGTAACTTTGCCACTTTCCCTTCCCCTATTGGGTTGCACCATTGGGGTTGGTGTTACTAGTTAAAAATAGGCTAAGTTATTCAAACTGTTAACAAAACAATTGCACATTAATAAAGGTAGTTGTGGCTTCAGCAACTTGAACCAGCACTGTAATTTGAGCAGTGAGGTTAATTTCCCTTGGTCTCTGCTTGTTCCAGGTTGAAGGACATCCCGCCCTGACACCCTGCAGATGAAAATAACTTGTTGTGAACCTCCCAGCCACCAGGATAATCACCATATTCCAGGATATTATTCAAAAGTGTGCAACTTCACAATGTTAGATAAAAATAGATTCACTGATGTTATTGTTTATCAAATCAAACCAAGCTTTATTTATCCAGCACATTTCAGACATGAAATGCAACGCAATGTGCTTTACAGGAAAAAACAAATAAAAAACAATGAAAATAAAAGCTGAAATATTTACTGCACAAGAAACAAAAGATAAAAACTAAAGAATAACAAAAACTAAACAACTAAAAAGCACCCTGAGGAAAAGCAAAGCTAGAAATATGTATTTTAAGATCTCTTTTAAATATGTCCACAGTTTCGGCCCCCCTCAGGTTCTCTGGCAGGCTATTCCAGAGGCTGGGGCCATAGTAACTAAAGGCTGCCTCTCCATGCTTCCTGGTCCTGGGCTTTGGATAGTTAAAAGGTCAGAGGACCTGATGGACCTATTGGGTACATAATTTAAAAGCATGTCTGACATGTATTGGGAGGCACAATCGTGGACTGATCTAAAAACAATAGAAGAATCTTAAAATGAATTCTAAAACTCACAGGCAGCAATTGCAGAGACCTTAAAACCTGTGTAATGTCTGCTCTCCATCTGGTCTAGGTCAGTACCCGTGCTTTTAGTAACATTCCTAATGTGTGATGAGAAATTGAGTTCAGAATCTAAAATAACACCTAGGTTTTTTACCTGTTGTTTTATCTTTATTGCCCGTGAATTAAAATGTGCGGCTAGATTCTCTCTCTGTGCTTTGGCTTCAACAATAAATCACCTCGGCCTTGTCTTGATTTAGCTGGAGGAAGTTGTGAGCCATCCAAGAATTTAAATCACTAATACAGTCTAATAATTTATCCGCAGAGCTAAAATCCTCTGGTTTATCATGCAGGTTTGTCAGGACATTGTAATTTATGAAGCTCATTCTAAAATAAAGACATGATTTCTGGCCCAGTGGATTGCACTGTGTGTTTAAACCACAATTTGTTGAATTAGGTGTTAGTTAAGGGCTGGAACAAAAACCTGTAAACTCCTGTCCTGTGTATTAAATAAAAGCCTGTGGCTGTCATGACTAAATTTGCCCACATGTACTGAACAAGCTTATGAACGTTGGAGGTTAATCTCCTTGATGTCCCTCACTTGAGGATTACTTATTTTGTACAATAGACTGTGTTTTAAGGACTCATACACAGAGGGGAAAATCAATAAAATGTTTGATATTTATTTAAAATGACAAGTGTTGATGTCTCCACGTTTCTGGTTTTCAGGCTTGGGCATCTGGGGCCTCAATTATCAATATTTTGTAGTATGAACGGAATTTAGAATGTTTTTAAACATAGGAAAAAGTGTGATTTATCAAACAATCCTACGAGCGTCATACGCACTCCGGTAGGAGATACATGTAACCATTGATAAATACCAATTGTTCTCAGTGCTCATGCACGACCTGTAACGATCCCGGCTGTCTGAGTCGGGTCCTGTCTGGTGACTAGTTTTTCCTGTTCGTAATCTCCAGTTTCCCGAGGGTTCGGGAACGCTCCGGGGAGCGCTCTTGTTTTCCGCACCTGCATCCCATCAGCAATCTGCACACCTGGTCCTGATCATCACCCTTCTTAGGCTCTGGCCGAACATCCAGTTCCTGCCGGATCGTTAGCCATGAACAGTAGGTTTTGTCAGAGTATCAGTCCTAGAGCGTCTAGCGTTAGTTTTGTTGTTTTGTACCTTGTTGGTTTTTGGTTTACTTACCTCCGTTTTTGTCCCATCTGCAGTCACTCGTCCGGAACCTTCACCCTACCTCTGCCTGATGGTCGGCGGCTGCCGAGCCATCACTGGACCAACAACTGCACCCTCAACAACTCATCCACGCCGCCCGCTCTGTCCCTGGATTATTCTGCACCTTTTTTGAATCTGTAATAAACCCTCACCTTCGTTCAACTCTCCTTGTCCTGGTCTGCTTCTGGGTTCTGTCTGAGGGAACCGTGACAGAACGATCCGGCCAGTAATGAACCCAGCGGACCTGGACTCTGTTCGCCATGCCATTACCCAGCAGGAGAAGATGTTGGGCCATCATAGCACGGTACTACAGGAGATCGCGTTGTCAGTTCGAACCTTTCTTCCGGTCTGACGGAGGTCCAGAACCAACGCCAGTGTCCGTGGAGGACCCACTACCGGTTTCACCCATCTCGCCTGCCGCTTCTGAAGTTGTGTCCCTCCGTGAGCCCAAGGTTCCGACGCGGATAAATATGAGGGGGAGCTGGGAAGATGCCGTTCCTTCCTTATGCAGTGTGGATTAGTGTTCGATCTACAGCCCTACTCTTATGCCACAGACAAGGCTAGGATAGCCTTTGTGATTGAGTTGCTGCGTGGTCGAGCGCTGGAGTGGGCTTCAGCCGTTTGGGAACGACAGGATCCCTGCATGGCTTCATACCAGGGGTTCACGGCCGAGATGAGGAAGCTCTTCGACCATTCCGTCCGAGGGAGGGACGCAGCTAGGCGCCTGTTTTCTCTTCACCAAGGAACTCGCAGCGTGGCCGACTTCGTGATCGAGTTCAAGACGTTGGCTGTGGAGAGTGGGTGGAACGAGGAGTCTTTGCAAGCGGCCTTTTACCAGGGTCTGTCGGAGCAGCTCAAGGATGAGTTGATCTCTTATCCGGAGCCTAGTGACCTGGACAGCTTGGTAGCCTTGTCTATTCGGGTGGATAATCGAGTCCGAGAGCCGAAGGAGGGAGAAGCAATGGGGTCCGTCCAATCGATCAGCTTCTCAGTTCCCAGTCGGGTCGGGTGGTGGACCAGAACACGTCGATCATTCTCCACCACAAAGGATTAGTGGAGAGGACCTCTCTCCCGATTCTGAACCCATGCAAGTGGGGCGGCACGGGTTAACCAAGGAGGAGCGTCAACATAGACGTAAGACCAACTGCTGCCTCTACTGTGGTCGCTCGGGACATTACATCTCCACTTGTTCCCGGGCGGTCGTCAAACTGCCCGGCTCTGCTAAAGTTGGGAGGACTGTTAGCGAGCCAGTTTCAACCTCTCAGTACCTCTGTCAGACCCCGTTTCCGGCTACCCTTGTGAACAGGAATCAGAGCTTAGCGCTTTAACGCTTTTATCGATTCAGGTGCCGATGGAAGCTTTCTTGATGCCGAGTTGGTGGAACAGCTGGGGCTTTCCAAGGAGCAATTGCCGGAAGCCATTGAAGCGACCACTCTGAACGGCAGTAGTCTGGCACGTATCACGATGAGGACTGAACCGGTTAAGATGCGGTTGTCGGGGAATCATTCTGAGATGATTTCATTCTTCATTCTGCCGTCTTCCCATGTTCCTCTGGTCCTTGGATACCCCTGGCTGAAGGAACACAATCCCACGTTCGATTGGGTGACGGGCAAGGTAACGAAGTTGGAGCCTTGATTGTCATGCTAACTGTCTCAAGACTGCCTGCCCCCATTCGGTTCCCAGTCAGGTGATTGAGGCTAAACCCCCAGATTTGTCCCTGGTTCCCGAGACATATCACGATTTGGGGGAAGTTTTCAGTAAGCAGAAGGCTCTGTCACTCCCTCCCCACCGACCATATGATTGTGCCATCAACCTGGTCCCTGGAGCTGTCTACCCCAAGGGAAGGTTATACAGTATCTCCCGACCTGAACGTGAGGCGTTGGAGACCTACATCAAGGAGTCCCTAGCTGCTGGTCTCGTCGGTCCTCGTCATCACCCCTGGGGGCAGGATTCTTCTTTGTGGGTAAGAAGGATGGCTCTCTTCGACCGTGTATTGATTATCGGGGGTTGAATGACATCACGGTCAAGAACAAGTATCCCCTGCCCTTGATGAGTTCTGCCTTCGACTCCTTACAGGGTGCTACGGTGTTCACCCAAGCTAGACCACGCAATGCGTATCACCTGGTCCGGATCAGAGAGGGGGACGAGTGGTTGACGGGTTTCAATACACCGATGGGTCACTTCGGTATCAGGTGATGCCGTTTGGACGACCAATGCTCCAGCGGTATTCCAGAGTATGGTGAACGACGTCCTGAGAGATATGATCGGTCTCTTTGTGTTTGTTTACCTGGATGACATTCTGATCTTCTCGAAAGGAACCTTCCGACCACGTCCAGCATGTCCGGCAGGTTCTGCAGCGATTGTTGGAGAATCGCCTGTTCGTGAAGGCCGAGAAGTGCGAGTTTCACGCCCACACGACATCCTTTCTCGGGTACATCATCTCCAGGGGAGAGATTAGGATGGACCAGGAGAAGGTTAGAGCGGTTCTGGAATGGGCCCAGCCCGGTACGAGATTGCAGCTCCAGAGATTTTTGGGGTTTGCGAATTTCTACCGCAGATTCATCCGGGGATTACAGCCGTGTGGCCGCTCCATTAACTGCCTTGACTTCCAGTATCAGGACCTTCAAGTGGAATCCGGAGGCGGATCGATGCGTTTCTGGATTTGAAGAGGCGATTCACCAACGCACCGATTCTCTCTCAACCGGACACGGCCCGTCAGTTCGTGCGTTGAAGTGGACGCGTCTGATGTGGGAGTTGGCGCCATCCTGTCGCAGCGATGCTCCACGGACAGTAAACTCCATCCCTGCGCCTACTACTCGTCGCCGCTTTCGCCTGCGGAGAGGAATTACGATGTGGGTAACCGGGAGCTTCTCGCGGTGAAACTTGCCTTGGAGGAGTGGCGCCACTGGTTGAGGGGGCGGAGCAACCGTTTATTGTCTGGACTGACCACAAGAATCTTGCTTACGTGCAGTCGGCTAAAACGTCTCAACTCCCGTCAGGCCAGGTGGGCGTTGTTTTTTCGGACGATTCAAGTTTTCCCTGACGTTCCGACCTGGATCTAAGAACGGCAAGGCGGACGCCTTGTCCCGGATGTTCTCCAAGACGGAGGAGAGTGGGTCCAAGACCGAGACAATTCTCCCCCGAACTGCGGTCGTGGGAGCAGTTATGTGGAAGATTGAGGAGGAGGTGCTGGCGGCCCTTCGGACTCAGCCCGGTCCCGGTAACGGTCCACCCGGTCGGTTGTTTGTGCCTGAGTCGGTTCGTCCGGCTGTCCTCAAATGGTCCCACGCCAGCAAGATGGCTTGTCACCCTGGCGTGGCTCGGACAATGGCGTTTCTTCGCGAGACGTTTTGGTGGCCTGCCATGGCCGAGGATACTCGGGGTTTGTTGCTGCCTGTCCAGTGTGTGCGCAGAATAAGAGTACCAATCGGCCCAGCTCTGGACTACTTCACCCCCTTCCTATTCCCCGGCGACCATGGTCGCATCTGGCCCTGGACTTCGTCACTGGGTTGCCCGCTTCTGAGGGGAACACGGTCGTTCTGACTATCGTGGACAGATTCAGCAAGTTCGCCCACTTTGTGCCAATTGCCAAGCTTCCCTCTGCCTCGGAGACGTCCGAGATCCTGGTTAGGGAGGTTTTCAGGGTCCACGGTTTGCCCAGTGATATCGTTTCCGACCGTGGCCCTCAGTTTACCTCTGCTGTCTGGAAGTCCTTCTGTTTGGCCATTGGAGCTACAGTCAGTCTCACATCTGGTTTTCACCCCCAATCCAATGGTCAGGCGGAGAGAGCCAACCAGAAGATGGAATCCACGCTACGCTGTCTGGTCTCTTCCAACCCCACCTCCTGGGTCTCTCAGTTGCCTTGGGTTGAGTATGCCCACAATACTCTTCCTACATCTGCCACTGGGATGTCTCCCTTCCAGTGCCTGTATGGCTACCAACCTCCCCCTGTTTCCTTCTCAGGAGAAGGAGCTCTCAGTGCCTTCTGTTCAGGCCCATATTCGCGTTGCCACCGGACCTGGCATCGGGCCAGAAAGGCACTCCTTAGAGTTTCGGACCGGTATCAGCTCCAGGCGAATCGTCGCCGGATCCCCGCTCCCACCTATACCATCGGAGATAGGGTTTGGTTGGCCACACGGGATCTTCCGTTACGGACTGAGTCTAGGAAGTTGTTACCGAGTTCATTGGTCCGTTTGTGGTGGAGAAGGTGATCAATCCAGTGGCAGTTCGACTCAAACTACCGAGGACGCTCAGAGTCCATCCCACCTTTCATGTCTCCTGCCTCAAGCCTGTCTTCCTCAGTCCTCTGTTGCCTCCTCCGCCTCCTCCTCCTCCTCCTCGGATGATCGGAGGTGGTCCTGCCTACACGGTGCGTCGCATCATGGATTCCAGACGGCGGGGCCGGGGTTTCCAGTATCTCGTGGACTGGGAGGGGTATGGCCCTGAGGAGAGGAGTTGGATTCCGCGGCGACAGGTCCTTGATGCGGACCTCATCAGTGACTTCTACCGCCTCCATCCTGGCGCTCCGGGAGTCCGCCCGGTGGCGTTCGTGGAGGGGGGTACTGTAACGATCCCGGCTGTCTGAGTCGGGTCCTGTCTGGTGACTAGTTTTTCCTGTTCGTAATCTCCAGTTTCCCGAGGGTTCGGGAACGCTCCGGGGAGCGCTCTTGTTTTCCGCACCTGCATCCCATCAGCAATCTGCACACCTGGTCCTGATCATCACCCTTCTTAGGCTCTGGCCGAACATCCAGTTCCTGCCGGATCGTTAGCCATGAACAGTAGGTTTTGTCAGAGTATCAGTCCTAGAGCGTCTAGCGTTAGTTTTGTTGTTTTGTACCTTGTTGGTTTTTGGTTTACTTACCTCCGTTTTTGTCCCATCTGCAGTCACTCGTCCGGAACCTTCACCCTACCTCTGCCTGATGGTCGGCGGCTGCCGAGCCATCACTGGACCAACAACTGCACCCTCAACAACTCATCCACGCCGCCCGCTCTGTCCCTGGATTATTCTGCACCTTTTTTGAATCTGTAATAAACCCTCACCTTCGTTCAACTCTCCTTGCCCTGGTCTGCTTCTGGGTTCTGTCTGAGGGAACCGTGACACGACCTTGGCTATTTGAATTACAAAACTCCCCTAATTAACTCACCAGCATTACGACCAGGAATACGACTTTCCCGAAGCAGATCCTTTGTTTGCTCTCCCCAGGGCAACTGAACTGATTCCAGCGGCTGACCCAAAACATCGCCGGCGGAAGAGAGGCACTCGGAGCGGCCTGCTGGTTCGACTTAGGAGGCGCGCACACCACCAACCGCTTCCAAGTATTCTACTCGCTAATGTTCAATCTTTAGTTAACAAAGTCGACGAACTACTGTCAAGGATTTCTTTCCAGAGAGACATCAAGGCCTGTAACAAACTCTGTTTCACGGAAACGTGGCTCTCTTGGGATATTCTGTCGGAATCGGTCCAGCCAGATGGGTTCTCAGTTCATCGCGCAGACAGGAATAATTATCTCTCCGGGAAGCAGAAGGGCGGAGGTGTGTGTTTCATGATTAACGACTCATGGTGTAATTGTAGTAACATAGAGGAGCTCGAGTCCTTCTGTTCACCCGACCTAGAATACCTCACAATCAAATGCCGACCGTATTATCTCCCAAGATAATTTTATTTGGTTATAGTCACGGCCGTGTATATCCCCCCTCAAGCCGATACCACGACGGCCCTCAAAGAACTTCACTGGACCTTATGCAAACTGGAAACCACATATCTTGAGGCTGCATTTATTGTAAACAGGGATTTTAACAAAGCAAATTTGAGGACTAGGCTGCCGAAGTTCTATCAACATATCCACTGTTGTACTCGCGCTGCAAAAATCCTCGACCATTGCTATTCGAACTTCCGGGATGGTTATAAGGGCCTCCCCCGCCCTCCTTTCGGCAAATCTGACCATGACTCCATTTTGCTTCTCCCTTCCTATAGGCAGAAACTCAAACAGGAAGTACCCGTGCTGAGGACTATTCAACGCTGGTCTGACCAATCGGAATCCACGCTTCAAGATTGTTTTGATCACGCGGACTGGTATATGTTCCGGGTAGCTTCCGAAAATCATTTAGACATATGCACTGAAACAGTGACTGAGTTTATCAGAAAGTGTATAGGTGATGTTGTGCCCACTGTGGCTATTAAAACCTACCCTAACCAGAAACCGTGGATAGACGGCAGCATTCGCGCTAATCTGAAAGCGCGAACCACCGCATTCAACCATGGCAAGGTGACTGGGAATATGGCAGAATACAAACAGTGTAGCTACATACTACGCAAGGCAATTAAACTGGCAAAACATCAGTATAGAGACAAAGTGGAGTCGCAATTCAACGGCTCAGACACGAGACGTATGTGGCAGGGTCTACAGACAATCACGGACTACAAAAAGAAAAACAGCCAAGTCGCCGACACCGACGTCTCGCTTCCAGACAAGCTAAACACCTTCTTCGCCCACTTTGAGGATAACACAGTGCCACTGACGAGGCCCACTACCAAGGACTGTGGCCTCTCCTTCTCCATGGCCTACGTGATTAAGACATTTAAGCATGTTAACCCCCGCAAGGCTGCCTGCCCAGACGGCATCCCTAGCCGCGTCCTCAGAGCATGCGCAGACCAGCTGGCTGGTGTGTTCATGGACATATTCAATCTCTCCCTTTCCCAGTCTGCTGTTCCCACATGCTTCAAGAGGGCCACCATTGTTCCTATACCCAAGAAAGCAAAGGTAACTGAACTAAATGACTATCGCCCTGTAGCACTCACCTCTGTCATCATGAAGTGCTTTGAGAGACTAGTCAAGGATCATATCACCTCTACCTTACCTGTCACCCTAGACCCACTTCAATTTGCTTACCACCCCAAAAGATCCACAGACGATGCAATTGCCATAACACTGCACACTGCCCTATCCCATCTGGACAAGAGGAATACCTATGTAAGAATGCTGTTCATTGACTATAGCTCAGCATTCAACACCATAGTACCCTCCAAGCTCATCATTAAGCTCGAGGCCCTGGGTCTGAACCCCGCCCTGTGCAACTGGGTCCTGGACTTCCTGACGGGCCGCCCCCAGGTGGTAAAGGTAGGAAACAACATCTCCACTTCGCTGATCCTCAACACTGGGGCCCCACAAGGGTACGTGTTCTGCCCCCTCCTGTACTCCCTGTTCACCCATGACTGCGTGGCTAAGCATGCCTCCAACTCAATCATCAAGTTTGCAGACGACACAACAGTAGTAGGCTTGATTACCAACAATGACGAGACCGCCTACAGGGAGGAGGTGAGGGCTCTGGGAGTGTGGTGCCAGGAAAATAACCTCTCACTCAACATCAACAAAACAAAGGAGATGATCGTGGACTTCAGGAAACAGCAGAGGGTGCACCCCCCTATCCACATCGACGGGACCGCAGTGGAGAAGGTGGAAAGCTTCAAGTTCCTTGGCGTACACATCACCGACAAACTGAAATGGTCCACCCACGCAGACAGTGTGGTGAAGAAGGCGCAACAGAGCCTCTTCAACCTCAGGAGGCTGAAGAAATGTGGCTTATCACCTAAAACCCTCACAAACTTTTACAGATGCACAATTGAGAGCATCCTGTCGGGCTGTATCACCACCTGGTAAGGCAACTGCACCGCCCACAACTGCAGGGCTCTCCAGAGGGTGGTGCGGTCTGCCGAACGCATTACCGGGAGCAAACTACCCGCCCTCCAAGACACATACAGCACCCGATGTCACAGGAAGGCCAAAAAGATAATCAAGGACATCAACCACCCAAGCCACTGCCTGTTCACCCTGCTATCATCCAGAAGGCGAGGTCAGTACAGGTGCATCAAATCTGGGACCGAGAGAATGAAAAACAGCTTCTATCTCAAAGCCATCAGACTCCAAAATAGCCATCACTAGCACATTAGAGGCTGCTGCTGCCTATTGAAATCACTGGCCACATTAAGAAATGGAACACTAGTCACTTTAATAATGTTTACATATCTTGCACTACTCATCTCATATGTATTTACTGCATTCTATTCTATAATATTATTCTGTATCTTAGTCCATGCTGCTCTGTCATTGCTTGTCCATATATGTATATATTCTTAAATCCCATTCCTTACTTTTGTGTGTGTATTGGGTATATGTTGTGAAATTGTTAGATATTACTGCACTGTCAGAGCTAGAAGCACAAGCATTTCGCTACACCCGCTATAACATCTGCTAAACACATGTATGTGACAAATAAAATTTGATTTGATTTGATTTGATATACAGTGGCTCGCGAAAGTATTCACCCCCCTTGGCATTTTTCTTATTTTGTTGCCTTACAACCTGGAATTAAAATGGATTTTGGTGGGGTTTGTATCATTTGATTTACACAACATGCCTACCACTTTGAAGATGCAAAATATTTTATATTGTGAAACAAACAAGAAATAAGACAAAAAAAACTGAAAACTTGAGCGTGCATAACTATTCACCCCACCCAAAGTCAATACTTTGTAGGGCCACCTTTTGCAGCAATTACAGCTGCAAGTCTCTTGGGGTATGTCTCTATAAGCTTGGCACATCTAGCCACTGGGATTTTTGCCCATTCTTCAAGGCAAAACTGCTCCAGCTCCTTCAAGTTGGATGGGTTCCGCTGGTGTACAGCAATCTTTAAGTCATACCACAGATTCTCAATTGGATTGAGGTCTGGGCTTTGACAAGGCCATTCCAAGACATTTAAATGTTTCCCCTTAAACCACTTGAGTGTTGCTTTAGCAGTATGCTTAGGGTCATTGTCCTGCTGGAAGGTGAACCTCCGTCCCAGTCTCAAATCTCTGGAAGACTGAAACAGGTTTCCCTCAAGAATTTCCCTGTATTTAGCGCCATCCATCATTCCTTCAATTCTGAACAGTTTCCCAGTCACTGCCGATGAAAGCTAGCTCCCAAATCCAAGATGGCGAAGTAGTGCAGTTCTGTTTTTGTCGTGTGTCTGTAAATACCCTGTTTTTTTGTATTTTTCGTACATATTTCCCTATCAGACTTTTCATCCTTCTACAAAATATACTTTCCTGCAACCCGCCTCACTCAATGTGGAACGGATTCTATTATTGACTTACCTTTTATATAGAATCTCCAGTTGAAACTAGCTAGCCAGCTAACTAGCTACTTGCTATTAGCCACAGTTAGCGGTATTTCACCCAGAACATTGGATTTTTTTCTCGTGGGATTAATTTAATCACTGGATATTAATCACTGGATATTCGGCCAGTCTGCACAGCGCGTTATCGACCCAGAACATATCAGTTTTTCTGCCGGAATCACTGAATCACTGGACCTTTAACTCCGGATTCATCGCTACCAGCTAGCTTCAACTAAATGGACGCTGTGGTCTGGCTAATCATCCTGAGCTAGGCCCATCTCCCGGCTATCTACCTCTCTGTCAACCGGACAGGACCACCTAGTGTTGACACGGAGCCCCGCCGATCCTACACGACTGGTCTGCCGACGAAATCGTCTGATGTGGTTACGACGACGTCGACCACGAAGATTCCATCTGCTAGCCCCGGCCCGCTAGCACACGCTAGCCGTGGCCTCTTACCTGCTAGTGCTTTAGCAGCCTCCGAACTATCCTATTGCTGTTCACCGGACCTTATGATAACTCAGCTATACAGCTGATGTCTGCTGGACTGTTCCTTTTTACGGTACTACATCCTGTTTATGTTTAGCCTCAGCCCAAACATGGTTAGCTTATTGTTGTTTCGGTTATTTCTAATTGTACTATTTCACTGTAGATCCCCCAGCCCAGCTAAATCTGCCTTAGATAGCTCCTTTGTCCCACCCCCCATACACACAGAGACCGACTCAATTGGTGCCTCTAGTGATACTATCTCTTTCATTGTTACCCAACGCTTAGGTTTACCCCCACTTTACTCATATCCTTCCATATCCTTGTCTGTACATAATGCCCTGAATCTTTTCTACAACACCCGGAAATCTGCCCCCTTTATTCTATGTACCCAACGCACTAGAAGACCAGTTCTTAAAGCCTTTAGCCGTATCCTTATTCTAGTCCTCCTCTGTTCCTCTGGTGATGTAGCGGCTAACCCAGGCCCTGCAGCCCTCAGTATCACTCCTACTCCCCAGGCGCTATCATTTGCTGACTTCTGTAATCGCAAAAGTCTTGGTTTCTTGCACGTAAACATCAGAAGTCTACTTCCTAAGTTTGAGTTATTCACTGCGTTAGCACACTCCGCCAACCCTGATGTTCTAGCAGTGTCTGAATCCTGGCTCAGGAAGGCCACCAAAAATTCTGAAATTTCCATCCCCAACTATAACATTTTCCGTCTAGATAGAACTGCCAAAGGGGGTGGAGTTGCAATCTACTGTAGAGATAGCCTGCAGAGCTCTATCATACTATCCAGGTCTGTGCCCAAACAGTTTGAGCTTCTACTTCTAAGAATCCACCTTTCCAGAAATAAGTCTCTCACTGTTGCCGCTTGCTACAGACCCCCTCAGCCCCCAGATGTGCCCTGGACACCATATGTGAATTGATTGCCCCCCATTTATCCTCAGAGTTCGTACTGCTTGGTGACCTAAATTGGGATATGCTTAATACCCCGGCCATCCTACAATCCAAACTAGATGCCCTCAACCTCACGCAAATTATCAACGAACCTACCAGGTACAACCCTAAATCCGTAAACATGGGTACCCTCATAGATATCATCCTGACTAACATACCCTCTAAATACACCTCAGCTGTCTTCAACCAGGATCTCAGCGATCACTGCCTTATTGCCTGCGTCCGTAACGGGTCCGCGGTCAAACGACCACCCCTCATCACTGTCAAACGCTCCCTAAAACACTTTAGCGAGCAGGCCTTCCTAATTGACCTGGCCCAGGTATCCTGGATGGATATAGATCTCATTCCGTCAGTAGAGGATGCCTGGTTGTTCCTTAAAAGTAATTTCCTCTCAATCTTAAATAAACATGCCCCATTCAAAAAATACAGAACTAAGAACCGATATAGCCCCTGGTTTTCCTCAGACTTGACTGCCCTTGAACAGCACAAAAACATCCTGTGGCGTACTGCATTAGCATCAAATAGCCCTCGCGATATGCAACTTTTCAGGGAAGTTAGGAACCAATATACACAAGCAGTCAGGAAAGCAAAGGCAAACTTTTTCAAACAGAAATGTGCATCCTGTAGCACTAACTCCAAAAAGTTTTGGGACACTGTAAAGTCCATGGAGAATAAGAGCACTTCCTCCCAGTTGCCCACTGCACTGAGGCTAGGAAACACTATCACCACCGATAAATCTACAATAATCGAGAATTTCAACAAGCATTTTGCTACAGCTGGCCATGCTTTCCATCTGGCTACCACTACCCCGGCCACCAACTCTGCACACTCCGCTGAAACTTGCCCATGCCCCCCCGCTTCTCCTTCACACAAATTCAGACAGCTGACGTTTTGAAAGAGCTGCAAAATCTGGACCCCCTACAAATCAGCTGGGCTAGACAATCTGGACCCTTTCTTTTCTAAAACTAGCCGCGAAATTGTCGCAACCCCTATTACTAGTCTGTTCAACCTCTCTTTCATAACGTCTGAGATCCCCAGAGATTGGAAAGCTGCCGCGGTCATCCCCCTCTTCAAAGGGGGTGACACTCTAGATCTAGTAAAAAACTAAACTAAATACATGCTTTTCAATCGAACGCTGCTGGCACCCGCCCACCCGACTAGAATCACCACTCTTGACGGGTTTGACCTAGAGTATGTGGACAACTACAAATACCTAGGTGTCTGGTTAGACTGTAAACTCTCCTTCCAGACTCACATAAAGAATCTCCAATCCAAAGTTAAATCTAGAATCGGCTTCCTATTTCGCAACAAAATAATATAATAATAATATGCCATTTAGCAGACGCTTTTATCCAAAGCGACTTACAGTCATGCGTGCATACATTTTTGTGTATGGGTGGTCCCGGGGATCGAACCCACTACCTTGGCGTTACAAGCGCCGTGCTCTACCAGCTGAGCTACAGAGGACCACAAAGCCTCCTTCACTCATGCTGCCAAACATGCCCTCGTAAAACTGACTATCCTACCGATCCTTGACTTCGGCGATGTCATTTACAAAATAGCCTCCAACACTCTACTCAGCAAATTGGATGTAGTCTATCACAGTGCCATCCGTTTTGTCTCCAAAGCCCCATACGCCACCCACCACTGTGACCTGTACGCTCTTGTTGGCTGGTCCTCACTACATGTTCGTCAGTCAAACCCACTGGCTCCAGGCCATCTATAAATCACTGCTAGGCAAATCCCCGCCTTATCTTAGCTCATTGGTCACCATAGCAGCACCCACCCGTAGTCTGCGCTCCAGCAGGTATATCTCACTGGTCATTCCCAAAGCCAACACCTCCTTTGGCCGCCATTCCTTCCAGTTCTCTGCTGCCAATGACTGGAACGAATTGCAAAAATCTCTGAAGCTGGAGACTCTTATCTCCCTCACTAACTTTAAGCATCAGTTGTCAGAGCACCTTACCGATCACTGCACCTGTACACAGCCCATCTGAAATTAGCCCACCCAACTACCTCATCCCTATATTGTTATTTATTTTGCTCTTTTGCACCCCAGTATCTCTATTTGCACATAATCTCTTGCACATCTAGCATTCCAGTGTTAATACTATTGTAATTATTTTGCACTATAGCCTATTTATTGCCTTACCTCCATAACTTGCTACATTTGCACACACTGTATATATATTTTCTGTTGTATTTTTGACTTTATGTTTTTTACCCCATATGTAACTCTGTGTTGTTTTTATCGCACTGCTTTGCTTTATCTTGGCCAGGTCGCAGTTGTAAATGAGAACTTGTTCTCAACTGGCTTACCTGGTTAAATAAAGGTGAAATAAATAAAATAAAAAATACATTTTTTTACATTTGACATTTTAGTCATTTAGCAGACGCTCTTATCCAGAGCGACTTACAGTTAGTGCATACATTAATACTGTACATTAATAATTAACATTTAATACTGCCCCCCCGTGGGAATCGAACCCACAACCCTGGCGTTGCAAATGCCATGTTCTACCAACTGAGCTACATCCCTGCCGGCCATTCCCTCCCCTACCCTGGACGACGTTGGGCCAATTGTGCGCCGCCCCACAGCACGATGCTGCCACCACCATGCTTCACTGTGGGGATGGTGTTCTCGGTTTGCGCCAAACATAGTGTTTTCCTTGATGGCCAAAAAGCTACATTTTAATCTCTTCTGACCAGAGTACCTTCTTCCATATGTTTGGGGAGTCTCCCACATGCTTTTTGGCGAACACCAAACGTGTTTGCTTATTTTTTTCTTTAAGCAATGGCTTTTTTCTGGCCACTCTTCCATAAAGCCCAGCTCTGTGGAGTGTATGGCTTAAAGTGGTCCTATGGACAGATACTCCAATCTCCGCTGTGGAGCTTTGCAGCTCCTTCAGGGTTATCTTTGGTCTCTTTGTTGCCTCTCTGATTAATGCCATCCTTGCCTGGTCCATGAGTTTTGGTGGGCGGTCCTCTCTTGGCAGGTTTGTTGTGGTGCCATATTCTTTAAATTTTTTAATAATGGATTTAAATGTTTCGGATATTTTTTTATAACCCAACCCTGATCTGTACTTACATTTACATTTTTACATTTTAGTCATTTAGCAGACGCTCTTATCCAGAGCGACTTACAGTTAGTGAATGCATACATTTTCATACTGATGCACAACTTTGTCCCTGACCTGTTTGGAGAGCTCCTTGGTCTTCATGGTGCCGCATGCTTGGTGGTGCCCCTTGCTTAGTGGTGTTGCAGACTCTGGGGCCTTTCAGAACAGGCGTATATATACTGAGATCATGTGACAGATCATGTGACACTTAGATTGCACGCAGGTGGACTTTATTTAACTAATTATGTGACTTCTGAAGGTAATTGCTTGCACCAGATCTTATTTAGGGGCTTCATAGCAAAGGGGGTGAATACATATGCACGAACCACTTTTCCGTTATTTATTTTTTAGACGTTTTTGAAACAAGTAATTTTTTTCATTTCACTTCACCAATTTGGATTATTTTGTGTATGTCCATTACATGAAATCCAAATAAAAATCCATTTAAATTACAGGTTGTAATGCAACAAAATAGGAAAAACGCCAAGGGGATGAATACTTTTGCAAGGCACTGTATGGTCAAAATCATCCCTTTAAAGCCCGTGGGGAATATACAACGGTGTACCATGAAATACAAAGGCCCAACCAAAAAACAATAATTATCCGAGACTGAGAGTTGCTAGTGTCAGAGATTGAGTACAACCAAAACGTTTTATTTGGCTTGCTCAGTTGTGGCTAGACCAGTAAAAAATAAAAAACATAGCTAAAAAGTGGACAATTCAAGTTGCTTTAGCAATGGCAAATACATTTCAAATGAGTAGACAACACTCACCAATAAGCCATACATCCTCAACAGCTCCTTCCTGTAGGCGTATAGACCATCATAGCTGTTCTGCAGAATGAACGAGTCGTGCGTTCCACTCGGCCACCTTGCCACCACATTCAGCAGTGTATTTTGCCCATCACATAACCTATCACCTGCATGTTAAGAGTGAAAACCTTCTCTTCACATAGTTGAAATCGTTTTGGGAGGGTCACATAGTTGAAATCGTTTTGGGAGGGTGTAGTGTATTGAGATTATGATGTGGTTAGTGTTTTAAGTGGAACCAGAGAGAATGTTGATTTTAGTATCAAGAGGGAATGTTTTAGTGTAACGCCACATACAACAGACAGGAAGTGTGTTGTAGACAGGGGAGACTGGTGATTGGCCAGAAGAGGGAGCATCTTTTTGCATTGTTTATAAATAGGGGGAAAAACGAAGGAGAAGGCAGAGCAGCCATTCTGAGGCGTCGCTCTCCGGGTGTCATGTCACCTGTCACTTATGCTGAAGCTTGTGATCTGAATAAACTTATGATCAAGGATTCAGTATGAGCAGACTCCTTTGTTTATCAGCAATAATTGCCACCACTCACTCGATACGACAAATGGCGCCCAACGTGGGGCTGGTCTGCAATCCTCCTCTGCTGCATTTGTAGCCGCCAAGCTAACTCAAGCTAACTCGGTCTGGAGTCATGACCAGACAAGGGTGAGTGTTCCTCACAGCTAAGTTGTTAGTTTTGTTACTGCTTGTGTACACTGGAGGAATGTACCATTACGACCGTGCCCGGGTGGCGTTTTTGCTGATGACTGGGGGGTCTGGCTAATCATTATAAAATTTTAAAAACAGCGCAAAAGTGGTTAGAGTTTATGGAGTGTTTATAGAGATGTGTTGCTTGAATAGTAAGTCAAGAACAATCGGGGCCAAGATATGTATACAATTTTAGAGCATTGCAGGTTTAGATAAGCCCTCGTGACAAACGGGGTGACCGCATGGTGGGCCATAAAATCCTGGCAACGCGTTAGGAGTTTCAGGTCAGTCTTAGACTGGGGTTGGTGGGACATTTCTTGGGGGTTGCTTGCTCATCTTCTGTCCGACGGGATATCTGCATGGGGGGGACCGCTCATAAAAATAGCCATACTCACGGCAGAATAAATTTAGGAACATAGAAAAATGAATTTAAGACGCAATGCGGGTTTTGTTACATGTTGTAGGCCGCAGTTAGCTAAAGGCTAATGCTAATGCTAAATGCTAAATGTGTGTTGTGTCACATTGTACCTAAAGCTAATGCTAATGCTAGTTGCTAAATGCTAATTGTGTTGCGTGCTACATGATAACCTTAACCTTAGAGGTCCACTGCGATGGATTCAAGCCTCTTAAACTTGTTTGTATGTGGGTGGAACTGAAAGTTCTACGCAAATGTGAGTTCTGTTATGTGTTATTGTCTGGCTATAAGTGTAAAATAGAGAACTGAGGTAGAACGCTAGCGTTCTATGGTGTGGTAAGCATGGGGTTAAGTGGATGTGCGCATGCGCTTGATTTTACGGGGCTAAAACTACGACATGCGGTTATGTGCTAAGACTACAAAACTGCATTGTGGGTAAAGGTCATAGGTCCCATCTGGGGTTACCCTGCAAGGGGGAGACAGAGAAATAGACAGACAGAGGAGAAATTTTAACACGAATCTTCTAGTTGTTACATCGGCGGATGGTTAAAGATGAAACTTGTTTTATGACCTATTGAATTTATAAATTAGATATATGGTAACGGATTATAATAAATTGAATTAAATAATTAAAAGACGATTAAAATTAAATAAAATGTTTTTGAGCGATCGATAATTATTCCTGAGTTAATTCTTAGAGCGAATGTAGAACGAACGAATATTGAATATGGTTGAAATAACTCAGTGATTGCATTAACTACTAAAATCTGTTTCTGTGTCTTTGTTCCCTTGTCATATGAGAGACAGGAGAGAGAGAGAGGAGATACAGGAAGTGATGACGTACACGTCACGTGACGCGACAGAGGATCAAGTCAAAAAAAAAAAAGGTTTTGAGATGACAATTTCACATAGGCTTGGCAAATACTATTTCATTAAAAATTGCATTTTGGAGGCTATGTGCATCACTGGGGTTTGATTGGAATTGTGTTGGGAATCAAGGACTGACATTATTGTCTAAATTTAAGATAATTAGGGGTTATAGAGCAAGGGGTTACAGGCTTTGTTTTTGGGATTGCTTTGAAGTTGACTAATTTACATTTACTTGCATTTGATGGGTTGTGGTAAGATAGCCAACATTAATTGATAAATTGGTGACATAGGATATAGGAATAAAAATTTGTTTTAATTATTCATGATTTTTAATTGATTTATTTAAAAATCAAAAATAAATAAATAAAAATTTTTGGGGAGTTGTTAGGTTTATATTAATAATTAGAGGGGGGAAGCCATAGGCTATACAGTCTAAAATAAAATAATTCACGATAAAGGAATATAAAAGAGTAGTTACAATGGGGAAGAACGACATCAAGGCTATAAAAGTCAGTACACCGGTTGATATAATACAAAATGGTAATCCTTTAACTAGAGTATTGCTAGGTTATCCGGCAAATGAAACAAAAGTTGCCCTTCATTTTCAAACAAAAACTGATAAAAGATTCCAGCGATAAGATAAACAAAGCTATAGAGATAAGGCTAAGGGAAGTACAGCTTAGGGATGTTTATCCTCAGCTTCCGGTGATCATCCAGGAGGGTGATTATTACATCAGAGATGAAGATGAACGAATAATAGATAGAGGACAAGCAGAAACGACGATGAAGATGAATCAAAACTCCAGAAGGAAGAAAATGAGATGTCTGGAAGAAAAGAGGGAGGTTAAGGAGGATGGAACTTAAAGAAGATGAGGATGGTGAAGATGAGTGATTGAGAAGAGGTCATGGGTGGATATGACTCTGTGATCAGAAGGAAGTTGGCAAGAGAGGAAAGAAGAAGGATACTAGAGATTTGATCTCTGATGGAAGTTGAAGGAAGAAGGATACACGAGATTTGATCTCTGATGAAAGCAAAGATGAAGAAAGCGATGAAGATTTGGAGATTAAAGGTGCTTTATGTTCAAGAGGATTTTATCCTACAAGGACTGGCACAGAAGAAATAGAAGGAGATATAGACCGAGGCTTATCAGGCCTGGAGGAAGCGAGGACTTTGGGAGAGGTAAGAGAGCTAGAGGAACAGCTCGAGACGTTGAAGAGACAAGGAGAAAACCTGCTGAGAACATTTTTAATCCCAAGAATTGGAGGAGAAGAAGAATACATTGAGGCAAAGATGCTGAAGAAGATGATGGAAGATGATATTTTGAGGACAGAACTTAGAATATAAGCTTTTGAAGAATCCTGATATGTCAACAGCAAGAAAGAACAGGACGAAGAAACTCTGAGAAAACTCAATCATACAACTGGTGGAGAAGAGAAGCTTTGGTTATGAAGAATCAGAGTGAACCAAATCAACAATCACTGTTACAGCTTCAACTGAACAATATCAAATGCAATTGTACCAGCCAAGGGGGGTACCAAATGTTCCATATCCACAGCCAGTTTCTGGACAGACACAGAATTGGAGAGGAAGAGGACGAGAAGAAATAGAAGGAGGAGGAAGATTTCAGCTACACTTCCAGCAACTTTCAGAAGACTGTTATAATTGTGGACAGATTGGTTACTTTACCTGTGAGTGCAACAAGTCAGGAGGAAAAACAGAGAACATTTTTAAGGAAGATATAGGGGCAATTCAAGATCACCTGTTCTCCAGGTGAACCCTAAAGATTCTAGAGTGCCTAGAAGATCCGGAAGGGGGGTGTCAGCTGATAGCACCGATTAGAGAAGAAGAGAAAATATCTAACAATTGAAGTAAAACCAGAGGACTATGAGAAGTGATAGTGAATAGTGTAAAAACTTATCTGTGTTCAGCCTAAAGAGGTTAAACATCTCACTATGTAAAATTAACTAATTAGGATAGGGATTTGAGGTAGTAAAACAGTTAATTACTTTTAGGGAACCAATTGATCTCTGCTATAGAACTCAAAGAGAAATCAAAATAGACATACTAATATTAGAAGATACTGTTATTGCAGTGTTGGGAAGAGATGCATTGTTTAAATTGAATTGTACAATAAGATGTACACTAGACGACTGTCTGGTAGAAGATTTTAAAAAAGTAGGTTTTTGGGAATCATATTGGCTTAAAAAGATAGTATCATAGGAAGGATGATACTGCCTATTAGACAATCTGTCTGGGAAATAAAGTTAAAAGGGGTGACGGTTATTCTGGGTTACATTCTTACACTAAGAAATTTCAGGCTAGGCTAAAAGGTGTTTAGTCATTTGCCAAGTCTGTGTGTAAAAAAGTCAGAAGCAGGTGGGGACTTTCCCAATCACATATTCTAAAAATTTGGTGGTAAAGGGATTTTGTGAATAAATCAGTGGAAAAAGTTTTTAAAGGTTATGAGAGAAAAGATTAGATTAAAATAAGTTAGGAGAACTAGGGTTGAAGGAACTCTAAGACAGTAAGCTAAGTTTCAAAGTTAGTAGTAAGAGAGAGAGAACAGTAGTGAAGGACACTTTAGAGTAGGAAGATCAAGGTAATTATAGGTGTATTTTTTATAATCAAAAGTTTGAAAGTCAGGGATTAGAGATGGGACTGAGAGTTGGGAAAAAGTGACACTAGTGGTGATAGATGGAAGTACAAGCAAAGACAACTTTTCTTTGGAAAATGGATGAAGTAACTAAGGACATTAACACTTCAGTCTATTAAAACAACAGTGAGAAGCAATTTAATTCTTTCAACATTGATAGTTATTAAAGCCATAAATATATCGCATTTGATTATAAGGGAACCAATAGCCAGCACCAATTTTAGGGGAAAAAATACTTTTTAGGGTTAGGATGGGGACGTTTCTCCCACATGGAGAGATAATTATGGAGAAGAAGTATTGTTATCAGGACCAGGAGTAGAAGCTGTTGCACCTAATCAAAGGAGGTCAGGAAGAATATGTTACAGTAGTCACTCCAACAGTGGATAATACACATAGGATATCGGTAGCTTTGCCACTAGAAATAATTAAGGTTAATACATCAACTACTTTAATGGTAACTTTGGAAGGGATTAATGATACGATGGCAATAGCAAATGTAGGAAGTATGACACCGACAACAACTTTTCTGAAATTAAAGGGGGTTAGCAAGAAGACTCAGGGGTTTATGTTACGGATGGAGAGTGCTATCAATGATAGTATGAATAGGGTTAAAATAGGAGAACAGATAGTAGTAGAGAGAATATAGATTCATCATGGAGGTACAGGATGAGGTCTTTGATTTTAATGACAGACAAGGAGAGGTATCTGATCAGTACCGCTCGTTAGGGGAGAGAGAAACTAAAGGGAGTGGTTTGATTCTTCTGTTGTGAAAATTAGAGATAGATGGGCAGGTTCCAGCAGCTCATTCTGTAAGATCAGTGAGGAATCTTGAGGGTCCATGTCTGGTGAGAATTCCAGTCAAACATGTTAGAGACGGTCGCTCGACCTCTATCAAGTATGTGTCAAACTTATGCGTTGTCATGACTGTGGTATCAGCAACAGTCAGTAACAGATAAAATAATGTCCTTGTCAAAACATTTGTTTAAGCCTAGGGTTAGGTGGTATTGGGTTAAGTGAATTAACTTGGGTGCATTTGTTAGATGGAAAGTAAAATCAGGTAACAGCGTAACTGAAGTATTGGAGGTGAAACCAGTGAGGGCTAAAAGTTGTTTGGTTCTAATAAAACATATGAGGTAAGGGGTATGTTTATGGGAATATCAGATTGTGATGTTATATGATAACTTTGGGTATGCATGACCTTAAGGGTAGTAATGAGAAATATGTTACTTTTTATGTACCAGGTAGTAAGAACAGCAGGACTTTGATGGTTAAAAGATTAGCTTTTGCCTGACAATGTGACTATGGGGAATTTTAGAGATTTGGAGGGTTTGTGGTGATAAAGCATATATATTCTTACCCTATGGATGGACAGGATGTTGTTACATGTCAACGTTGAAGCTTCCATATGAGGTTTCTACCATTATAAGAGGGGTAGCACCGGACACAGAAATCTGAAGCTATATTTGAAATTGGATGAAAAGAGACATGGCTACATGTCATAGTCTTCAAGCCTATCATTGAAGGATAAATCTAAGGGAGAAGGGGGGACTTTTTCCATGGTATGGTGTAACATTTGGGAAGATCATATTGATAATATTAGGTATACTTTGAGTCCAGATAGTTCAGATATTATCACTAGGGTTATATATGCATTGAAGAATATAAGGGATGCATTTGGGAGATCTGAGAAGACTTGGTTGCAAGATCAGGTAGGCCAGTAGGGGCAGTGATGGGTTACATTTAATGGCAGCTTTGATAACACTGTGTGATGTTTGTAATTTGTTACTGACCTTTGAGAAAGCTATGATATTGAGATAGGTTGGAGAGTGATGCCTGGAGACAACACTCAGAGGCCGGTGTTGACTGTTCCTGATCTGGATGAAGATGGACAAGTGGAACTGATGGATAAATATCATTCTTTTTGATTATTTGATCATTTTTCAATTATTTTTTTATTTTTTTCAATATTGTTGTGATTTGTAGTATGATTTATGAATCAAAGGGGGGAATGGATTTATGTGATTCATACATCATTTATATAGCATTTTTATATTCTTAGTTGATATTGATGTTTAATTTGAAAGGGTTGTTTTGCAAAAGATACTGTTTGGTCGTTTCTTTTCTTTTCTTCCAGAAGCATTTGGGGGAACATGTGACTCAAACAAGGACAATATGAAGGGACAATATGAAACGACAATGACTGGAGGAGATGAAACAAGGAGGGTGTGGCTGTTTCCATCATCAACAATCCATTGGAAGAGGAGACTACGGGGAGATGAAGTGTAGTGGACTACATTCCAGTGTCTGCAATGAAATATAGACATGTGTAATGCATAATTGTGTCATATTCTTAGGTATTAATTTTTGTAGAATGATGTTTGATGTTATTGAATACATGTGAGGATCTTAGATGTTTTTGTTTATTTCGGTGATGTTTAGGGACAGGGAATTTAGGCAGGGAGAGGTTCACTGTAGGGTCCAATGGGTTGACCAGCCTTACAAGTGGATGTTTTTGGATAGGATTTTGTTTGCAGGGGCTTACATGTGTATTTAAGTGCATCATAGTTTCAAATGCATTTACATTGTTTATGAGGTTATCTGGAGTACCGAAGGTGGTTGCCTGGGGCAGAGGGACCGTGAGAGAATTTTACTGTCTTGATGGATGGAAGGTTGCCGGACAGTTTTTCGCTCTCACACTCCATAAAGATTTGTTCATATTTCATAGTAATGTATTCACACTTCATAAACAGTTGTTCATATTTCATAGAAAGGTATTTACACTCTAGAGGAGAAGGTTTTTGGTTTAATGTTAAAGATACTCAATAAGATAAATTGTTACTTGTCATAATCCTATTCTGTTTGTTGTCGAGACTTTTAATTTGTCTCGAAGGGGGGAATATGTAGTGTATTGAGATTATGATGTGGTTAGTGTTTTAAGTGGAACCAGAGAGAATGTTGATTTTAGTATCAAGAGGGAATGTTTTAGTGTAACGCCACATACAACAGACAGGAAGTGTGTTGTAGACAGGGGAGACTGGTGATTGGCCAGAAGAGGGAGCATCTTTTTGCATTGTTTATAAATAGGGGCTAGACTACAGAAAGGGCAGAACGGCCATTCCATTCTGAGGCGTCGCTCTCCGGGTGTCATGTCACCTGTCACTTATGCTGAAGCTTGTGATCTGAATAAACTTATGATCGAGGATTCAGTATGAGCGGACTCCTTTGTTTATCAGCAATAATTGCCACCACTCACTCGATACGACAAGGGTTATTTTATGGCGATGTGGGTGCCGTCTATTTATTCGTTCATATTTGGGAACCCATCGATGGCATCATGACAAAGAAACCCCGCTTTACTTCAAGCTGTTGTGCGATGGTGTATGGAAATTGTATGTGTTACTGTTGACTTTGCTGATGATTGCATCCAAAACATTGGCTCATCGAGGGCTGTGAGATGCCGATCAGCAAGCTCCCGCTGCCGTTGCCAAAAACCCTAGGGTGGTTGGCACTTTGATGTGCACCTGAATTGCATGTGTTTGCCTTTTTAAAGCAGGTCTCAAATCCTGGCAAAAATTCTGTAAAATTGGTTTTGGGAAACGATATCTGATGAGCCAATCTGTACTTTCTGCAAAAAAAAAGTCCCATTTAAAAAAAGATATAAAAATGCGCTCTCTGCAAAATGCAGCATGTGCCAAATCTTCTAATAGAGCAACATCAACCATCTCCCATTCGATGTCCCATTATCTCAGTCTTTTATAATATTTCAACAATGGTTTCACTTTCACACGTGCCTCTAATTAAAAATATTACTGTACTTTATATGGATTATTATCGTAACAAATGCACTAACGTGGTAAAATTATATGATAGCCTGTCAAGATATGTTGCATGAGTTCACAATGGAAATTCAATTACATAGAAAAAAATGATTACTCTCACAATTTCAACAAATATTTCCCCATAGTCCACTCGACAAGCAGTACCTTTTTTCCACCACTTGGTACTGCGCATGTGCATGAACATGGCTGTGCGTAAATTTACGCACACTCTCAAGCAAATGTTCATATTGATTAATCTCACACTTTGCGTGGAAATGATCCCACGCATGGTTTACGCACAGATTAGAATTTCTTTGAACTTCAGAGAGTTGAGCTATCTAGCTAACAAGCTTGTGTGTGCAGAGCAGCAACATAATAAAAATAAAAACTAATCTTAACTTTTTTTTAGTTAATAAATCCATCGTGAACCATGGTAACTATACTATTCTTAATTAGTGTTGAAAAAGTAATCCATTCTTCTCTAATTAAAAATCTCTTTCCCTAATTTCTGAATCACGCTTGTAAAGTCGGTAGTAGGCCAGTAGAATATGCTTTGGAGGCAGGCAGACACTGGAATTTCAAGTTTTGCATAGGCGGATTGTTGCGTTTTTTGTGTGACTGGAAACAAAATGCCAAGAACATTACATTTACGTAGACGCTCTTATCCAGAGCGACTTTCAGTTTAGTGAATGCTTACATGTTTTTTATTTTATACACTGGCCCCCCGTGGGAATCGAACCCACAACCCTGGCGATGAAAGCGCCATGCTCTACCAACTGAGCTACACGGGACCAGTACATAAAATAACATTATTAACCAGTTCCCATGCTTTTTAAATAACGGTTCTGTTCCAGAACAGTATAGATTACTTTCGTTCCCTCCGGTTCTTCGAAAAATGTTTTCATGTTTTCGGTTCTGTTCCCTGAACCGGTTCCAACCCTTGGTCACTGGCATTGTCCATTCTGCAGTGTTGCTAATATGGACAAACTCATACCCTAGTAGTGAGACAAAACACAGTGATTTATATCAAGTAGTCTAACCAGTTGCAGAAGATGTAGCTTAACACTGTAAAATGTCGCAAGTGATGTCCCAAGTGAATGCTAGATTAAGCATTAACTCGGGCATTGAAGTTACCCACGCTATTACACGAATCATGTCCTTCGTTGTATGCCGATGGGACATATTAATATCGACATTATACCAGAACCGCATGATTTTGAGAAAGTGTTTAACTGTAGGCTACAGCCTACAATCACACTTCATACTGTGGCTAGTCTGAAACAACACAGCTTTTCCTTTTACTCCAGTCTCATTCCTTGCTCTAATGAACCGACTAACCGACCAACCGAACGAATAAGGTGCCCGTTATAGCCTGCCTTCTCTCACTCAACCAATCCGGATATTTCTGAAGCTATTTCTCTGAGCCAATAAAACAAGCTTAAAAAAAATAGCGCATTCATTAGGGTAGCCTTCATTAACACATTATATATTTTACAACTTGTTTTAGATATTAGCAACGATTTAAATAAAATTATAAAATACTATTTTCATCTCCTTTGGCAGTGTTCAGATGGTAGGCAAACATTGGGCTCTTCCTCTCCCTCGCGCGCCGCTGTCTTGTCGGTATAAATAGCTCCTCCGTAGACAATCTTCCGTTGATGACGTAGGCCACGCACGTAGATGTGTAGGTGATGCTTTTTAGTGAATGAGTTGTCCCCTCCCCTCTGTGCCCCGGCTCCCGTACTAATACTACGGCTTCTCTATAAGAACCGGCTCAGACGAACGACTTTACAGAAGGAGAAGGAGAGAAGAAGAAGAGCGGAAGAAAAGGTCCTTGAGAAGGGAGAGAGTGACACACTGTCATGTCTGCAACAGCAGCAGCAGCAGAAGAAGAAGAAGAAGAAGGTAAGAAGACGAGAAGAAGACTTCTTTCCTGGTTACTTCTTTCCTGTAACCAATCTCCCTGGTTGGCGAGACAGACAGCTGCAGTGGTGATTGGGACGCTTTATGACGGGAGGTTGAGTGACTGAGGTAAGTTCGAACAGTTTCTTGTGGCTTGCTTTCTACCTGGTTTATTGATTAGTAGGACTTATTTGGGGTGCAGTTATAGGCTTATATTCTAAAACATTCTTATCAAGAAGCAAAATGTTTGGAATTGTACTTTGGCTATGTGCTCATCTGCATGCAGTCTGTTAACCGTTAGGTCTCCGTGTGCGCCGCGCGCGCCTCCGCTCCTCGGTGGTTGAAAGTTACTGCAGCGTGACTCACTTTCTCCCGCACATGGGCAGCATGCAGCCAATAGAAGGGCTTTAGGATCGGCAACCGAGCCCCGGTGACGAACAACGCCAAACATAATAATAATAATAATAATAATATGCCATTTAGCAGACGCTTTTATCCAAAGCGACTTAGTCATGTGTGCATTCATTTTTACGTATGGGTGGTCCCGGGTATCGAACCCACTACCCTGGCGTTACAAGCGCCATGCTCTACCAGCTGAGCTACAGAGGACCACGAGCCAGACTCGCCCCTACCGTTTTGTTGTTGTTGTAATAGCCAAGTCAGTCCACATTCGAGACATTATCCAAAAAATACTTTTATGCATAGAGTATGATCAGATATGAACTGTATTGGGATATTTGGCTAAATATCTGCACAAGTTGTTTGTGACTCTCAAATCCAATGCGCAACACCTGGTAGGGATGGGAAGGTTCTCACCTCCTTCTAGTGTCAGATAGGCTACGTAGCATGATATAATTAGCATGATATAATCTCTCTATCCATTTGGGATAGCAGTGTGCTTACTTGAAATATGGTCAAACCACAGTCTTGTTGTCGACACTCGTCGCTGTCCATGGTGCTGAACTGAACTGGCTACCAGTCTACCTCTGCTTCAGACACTGCATGTGGGGGCTATAGAGGATGAAAAAAAAGACTAATAAAACTTACCCCCCCGGGAGTGCATGGCACCGTGAGGTTTCTGGTAATGATGATGATCCCCACTCTTTCTTTCATCGCTCCTTCCAACCTCCCCCCTCCGATCCATGCTGCTTCCCACTGCTCTTTCATGAACAGAGCATTGGCTTCCCACAGTTCTCTCTCTCTCTCTCTCTCTCTCTCTCTGCTCTACTTTGCTCTCATCTCTCTGCTCTGCTCTGCTCTTCTCATCTCTCTCTCTCTCGCTCGCTCTCTCTCGCTCTCTCTCGCTCTCTCTCGCTCTCTCTCTCTCTCTCTCTCTCTCTCTCTCTCTCTCTCTCTCTCTCTCTACTCTACTCTACTCTACTCTGCTCTCTCTCTTCTCTCCCTGCCTTCTGTGTATTTCTGCTCAGTCCCGCGTTGCCTTAAATTTTTTTTTCCATTCTCAGTTCAGTGACGTGTATTCGGCTCTGCGTCATTCTTGCGCACTTTGCAGATGATTCCCACTCACCCACTGTAACCCTTTAAAGAGACATCACACAGCTCTGATACACACAGACATACTCAACGACCGCAGTGATCCGCGTGCTGGGTGGTAACGTGTGGGGGAGGTGAGAAGTGGCTCGTGCGTGGGGGACTGCGGGGAGGTGTAGGAGGAGGGGGAGGGGGGGGGAGGGGGGGAGAGTGGGAGAGGTGTAGGAGGAGGGGGGGATATAAGGGGCGTGTGGATGACATTGAGCGTCAATGAAAGTCTTTGTTCATTCATGATTCTCTGTTCAGCATTGTGTTAATTGAGTTTGATCTGATTCAATAATCCGTGGGCGCAGAAGCGTGGTGAGGGAGGACCGAGAGAGAGTGCTATCCTATCATCGCGGTGTGATATTCTAAAAAGTCAAGAAAGACCATGAGAATGACTTTTATATATTTCATAGAGGTCAAACCATTTGGAGGACAAAGCTGTGCAGTGATGAACTGCAGTGGTTTATATTCTGTATTGACATTGGACAGATGTAGGCGTATATCACAGGCTGCTGAGGGGAGAACGGCTCATAATAATGGCCGGAACGGATCAAATGGAATGGCATCAAACATCTGGAAACCATGTGTTTGATGTATTTGATACCATTCTACCAATTCCGCTCCAGTCATTACCACGAGCACATTGTCCCCAATTAAGGTGCTACCAACCTCCTGTGGCGTATATTGTATCTCTGAGATTCTTGTCGGGTTTTAGGGTTAATTTTTATCAGTCGTATCGTGGCCAAATCTGCGTGTGCTCTTTTCCTCACTCACTCACTCACTCACTCACTCACTCACTCACTCACTCACTCACTCACTCACTCACTCACTCACTCACTCACTCACTCACTCACTCACTCGCACACACCGTCGTTTGAACAGAGTAGAGCCGAGCGCAGCAGAAGCTGCCCGTGCTACGGAAACCAAGCCACGCGGAGGGCACTCCCCGCGCGCTGCGATTAGCCGAGGCAGTCGCTGGGCGAACGCCGAACCGTGATAGGATAAAAAAAAACTGTGACGTAGAAAGCCCTTGGGCCAAAATCTCTTTTGTCCTCGTCAACACCTCCTCATCTGTTTGTGGGTGGTGTGTGGTGAGAGTGGTGTGTGTGTGTGGTGTGTGTGTGTGGTGTGTGGTGAGAGTAGTGTGTGTGTGTTGTGTGTTGTGTGTGTGGTGAGAGTGTGGTGTGTGTGTGGTGTGTGTGTTGTGTGTGTGTTGTGTGTGTGGTGAGAGTGTGGTGTGTGTGTTGTGTGTGTGTTGTGTGTGTGGTGAGAGTGTGGTGTGTGTGGTGAGAGTGTGGTGTGTGTGTTGTGTGTGTGGTGAGAGTGTGGTGTGTGTGGTGAGAGTGTGGTGTGTGTGGTGAGAGTGTGGTGTGTGTGGTGAGAGTGTGGTGTGTGTGGTGAGAGTGTGGTGTGTGTGGTGTGTGTGTGTTGTGTGTGTGGTGAGAGTGTGGTGTGTGTGTTGTGTGTGTTGTGAGAGTGTGGTGTGTGTGGTGAGAGTGTGGTGTGTGTGTTGTGTGTGTGTTGTGTGTGTGGTGAGAGTGTGGTGTGTGTGTTGTGTGTGTGGTGTGAGTGTGGTGTGTGTGGTGAGAGTGTGGTGTGTGTGGTGAGAGTGTGGTGTGTGTGGTGTGTGTGTGTTGTGTGTGTGGTGAGAGTGTGGTGTGTGTGGTGAGAGTGTGGTGTGTGTGGTGAGAGTGTGGTGTGTGTGGTGAGAGTGTGGTGTGTGTGTTGTGTGTGTGTTGTGTGTGTGGTGAGAGTGTGGTGTGTGTGTTGTGTGTGTGGTGAGAGTGTGGTGTGTGTGGTGAGAGTGTGGTGTGTGTGGTGAGAGTGTGGTGTGTGTGGTGAGAGTGTGGTGTGTGTGTTGTGTGTGTGGTGAGAGTGTGGTGTGTGTGTTGTGTGTGTGGTGAGAGTGTGGTGTGTGTGGTGAGAGTGTGGTGTGTGTGGTGAGAGTGTGTTGTGTGTGTGTTGTGTGTGTGGTAAGAGTGTGGTGTGTGTGTTGTGTGTGTGGTGAGAGTGTGGTGTGTGTGGTGAGAGTGTGGTGTGTGTGTGGTGAGAGTGTGGTGTGTGTGGTGAGAGTGTGGTGTGTGTGGTGAGAGTGGTGGTGTGTGTGGTGAGAGTGTGGTGTGTGTGGTGAGAGTGTGGTGTGTTGTGTGTGTGTTGTGTGTGTGGTGAGAGTGTGGTGTGTGTGGTGAGAGTGTGGTGTGTGTGTTGTGTGTGTGGTGAGAGTGTGGTGTGTGTGTTGTGTGTATGTTGTGTGTGTGGTGAGAGTGTGGTGTGTGTGGTGAGAGTGTGGTGTGTGTGGTGAGAGTGCGGTGTGTGTGGTGAGAGTGTGGTGTGTGTGGTGAGAGTGTGGTGTGTGTGGTGAGAGTGTGGTGTGTGTGGTGAGAGTGTGGTGTGTTGTGTGTGTGTTGTGTGTGTGGTGAGAGTGTGGTGTGTGTGGTGAGAGTGTGGTGTGTGTGGTGAGAGTGTGGTGTGTGGTGAGAGTGTGGTGTGTGTGTGGTGAGAGTGTGGTGTGTGTGGTGAGAGTGTGGTGGGGAGATGTGTGGGAGAGTGTGGTGTGTGTGGTGAGAGTGTGGTGTGTTGTGTGTGTGTTGTGTGTGTGGTGAGAGTGTGGTGTGTGTGGTGAGAGTGTGGTGTGTGTGTGGTGTGTGTGGTGAGAGTGTGGTGTGTGTGTGTGTGGTGTGTTTTTTACAACAGTCTGCTCATAGCTCCTACGTCACTCCTCGTCCTCGTAGAGTAGGACCTACAAGCTGAAAGCAGAGACATGTACTGTGATAGCACACTACCGGTCAAATGTTTTAGAACGCCTACTCATTCAAGGGTTTTTCTTTATTTTTACTATTTTCTACATTGTAGAATAATAGTGTAGACATCAAAACTATGAAATGACACATATGGAAACATGTAGTAACCAAAAAAGTGTTAAACAAATATATTTTATATTTGAGATTCTACAAAGTAGCCACCCTTTGCCTTGATTACAGCTTTGCACACTCTTGGCATTCTCTCAACCAGCTTCACCTGGAATGCTTTTCCAACAGTCTTGAAGGAGTTCCCACATATGCTGAGCACTTGTTGGCTGCTTTTCCTTCACTCTGCGGTCCGACTCATCCCAAACCATCTCAATTTGGTTGAGGTCGGGGGATTATGGAGGCCAGGTCATCTGATGCAGCACTCCATCACTCTCCTTCTTAGTAAAATAGCCCTTACACAGCCTGGAGGTGTGTTTGGGGTCATTGTCCTGTTGAATAAACAAATTATAGTCCCATTAAGCCCAACCCAGATGGGATGGCGTATCGCTGCAGAATGCTGTGGTAACCATGCGGGTTAAGTGTGCCTTGAATTCTAAATAAATCACAGACAGTGTCACCAGCAAAGCACCCCCACACCATAACACCTCCTCCTCCATGGTTTACGGTGGGAAATACACATGCAGAGATCATCCGTTCACCCACACCACGTCTCACAAAGACACAGCGGTTGGAACCCAAAATCTCAAATTTGGACTCCAGACCAAAGGACAAATTTCCACCGGTATAATGTTAATTGCTCGTGTTTCTTGGCCCAAGCAAGTCTCTTCTTCTTATTGGTGTCCTTTAGTAGTGGTTTCTTTGCAGCAATTCGACCATGAAGGCCTGATTCACACAGTCTTCTCTGAACAGTTGATGTTGAGATGTGCCTGTTACTTGAACTCGGTGAAGTATTTATTTGGGCTGCAATTTCTGAGGCTAGTAACTCTAATGAACTTATCCTCTGCAGCAGAGGTAACTCTGGGTCTTCCATTCCTGTGGCGGTCCTCATGAGAGCCAGTTTCATCATAGTGCTTGATGGTTTTTGCGACTGCACTTGAAGAGACTTTCAAAGTTCTTGAAATGTTCCGTATTGACTGACCTTCATGTCTTAAAGTAATGATGGACTGTTGTTTCTCTTTGCTTATTTGAGCTGTTCTTGCCACAATATGGACTTGGTCTTTTACCAAATAGGGCTATCTTCTGTATACCACCCCTACCTTGTCACAACACAACTGATTGGCTCAAACGCATTAAGAAGGAAAGAAATTCCACAAATTAACTTTTAACAAGGCACGCCTGTTAATTGAAATGCATTCCAGGTGACAACCTCATGAAGCTGGTTGAGAGAATGCCAAGAGTGTGCAAAGCTGTCATCAAGGCAAAGGGTGGCTATTTCAAGAATCTCAAATATAAAATATATTTTGATTTGTTTAACACTTTTTTGGTTACTACATGATTCCATATGTGTTATTTCATAGTTTTGATGTCTTCACTATTATTCTACAATGTAGAAAATAGTAAAAATAAAGAAAAACCCTGGAATGAGTAGATGTTCTTTTGACCGGTAGTGTACATCTATATGACTCGCTCTTGCTAAAACACAAACACTGGTTAACAACTGGCTTGGTAGGTAGGTAGCTAAAACACAAACACTGGTTAACAACTGGCTTGGTAGGTAGGTAGCTAAAACACAAACACTGGTTAACAACTGGCTTGGTAGGTAGGTAGCTAAAACACAAACACTGGTTAACAACTGGCTTGGTAGGTAGGTAGCTAAAACACAAACACTGGTTAACAACTGGCTTGGTAGGTAGGTAGCTAAAACACAAACACTGGTTAACAACTGGCTTGGTAGGTAGGTAGCTAAAACACAAACACTGGTTAACAACTGGCTTGGTAGGTAGGTAGCTAAAACACAAACACTGGTTAACAACTGGCTTGGTAGGTAGGTAGCTAAAACACAAACACTGGTTAACAACTGGCTTGGTAGGTAGGTAGCTAAAACACAAACACTGGTTAACAACTGGCTTGGTAGGTAGGTAGCTAAAACACAAACACTGGTTAACAACTGGCTTGGTAGGTAGGTAGCTAAAACACAAACACTGGTTAACAACTGGCTTGGTAGGTAGGTAGCTAAAACACAAACACTGGTTAACAACTGGCTTGGTAGGTAGGTAGCTAAAACACAAACACTGGTTAACAACTGGCTTGGTATGTAGGTATGTAGGTATTCGTAGCTTTGTTTTTTATTGCCTCTAGGCTCAGAACGACCGGGCGCCACGTGCACTCGGTTAATCCGGTTAATCTCGCCGGGGTTAGAGTGTTTCGAGCATGACAAAATCCAACACCAGCTCAGGCATTCGAGGTACAGCCTGGCAGGTGTGTGTGTGTGTGTGTGTGTGTGTGTGTGAATTTCAAGATTCATCAAAGATTTGCATTGTATGTTTTTCCCTATTTATAGCCTATGTCAATTCAATTCAAATAGATTTATGGGCATGATGTAACAATGTACATATTGCAAAGTGTACAGTCGTGGTCAAAAGTTTTGAGAATGACACAAGTATTGGTCTTCACAAAGTTTGCTGCTTCAGTGTTTTTAGATATTTTTGTCAGATGTTACTTTGGTATACTGAAGTATAATTACAAGCATTCCATAAGTGTCAAAGGCTTTTATTGACAATTACATTAAGTTTATGCAAAAAGTCGATATTTGCAGTGTTGACCCTTCTTTTTCAAGACCTCTGCAATCCGCCCTGGCATGCTGTCAATGAACTTCTAGGCCACATCCTGACTGATGGCAGCCCATTCTTGCATAATCAATGCTTGGAGTTTGTCAGAATTTGTGGGGTTTTGTTTGTCCGCCCGCCTCTTGAGGATCGACCACAAGTTCTCAAAGGGATTAAGGTCTGGGGAGTTTCCTGGCCATGGACCCAAAATTTTGATGTTTTGTTCCCAGAGCCACCTAGTTATCACTTTTGCCTTATGGCAAGGTGCTCCATCATGCTGGAAAAGGCATTGGTCGTCACCAAACTGTTCTTGGATGGTTGGGAGAAGTTGCTCTCGGAGGATGTGTTGGTACCATTCTTTATTCATGGCTGTGTTCATGAAAAATTGTGAGTGAGCCCACTCCCTTGGCTGAGAAGCAACCCCACACATGAATGGTCTCAGGATGCTTTACTGTTGGCATGACACAGGACTGATGGTAGCGCTCACATTGTCTTCTCCGGACAAGCTTTTTTCCGGATGCCCCAAACAATCGGAAAGGGGATTCATCAGAGAAAATGACTTTACCCCAGTCCTCAGCAGTCCAATCCCTGTACCTTTTCCCTGTACATATCAGTCTGTCCCTCATGTTTTTCCTGGAGAGAAGTGGCTTCCTCGCTGCCCTTCTTGACATCAGGCCATCCTCCAAAAGTCTTCGCCTCACTGTGCGTGCAGATGCACTCACACCTGCCTGCTGCCATTCCTGAGCAAGCTCTGCACTGGTGGTGCCCCGATCCCGCAGCTGAATCAACTTTAGGAGACGGTCCTGGCGCTTGCTGGAATTGCTTGGGCGGCCTGAAGCCTTCTTCACAACAATTGAACCTCTCTCCTTGAAGTTCTTGATGATCCGATAAATGGTTGATTTAGGTGCAATCTTACTAGCAGCAATATCCTTGCCTGTGAAGCCCTTTTTGTGCAAAGCAATGATGACGGCACGTGTTTCCTTGCAGGTAACCATGTTTAACAGAGGAAGAACAATGATTTCAAGCACCACCCTCCTTTTAAAGCTTCCAGTCTGTTATTCTAACTCAATCAGCATGACAGAGTGATCTCCAGCCTTGTCCTCGTCAACACTCTCACCTGTGTTAACGAGAGAATCACTGACATGATGTCAGCTGGTCCCTTTTGTGGCAGGGCTGAAATGCAGTGGAAATGTTTTTTGGGGATTAAGTTCATTTTCATGGCAAAGAGGGACTTTGCAATTAATTGCAATTCATCTGATCACTCTTCATAACATTCTGGAGTATATGCAAATTGCCATCATAAAAACTGAGGCAGCAGACTTTGTGAAAATTAATATTTGTGTCATTCTCAAAACGTTTGACCACGACTGTACTTCGGAAATTAATTTATAAATTTACAATATCAACATAATTAAAATAATAATCAAGTTTGTCAACGGGACAATCAGTAACAAAAAAAATCAATGGTAAAAATAATCATACAATGGACAATAACTATGGCATAGAGGACATGTGCAGGTTGGCTGGTCTGTCAGACACTGTCCCTCATCCTTTGGCAAGCAGCAATGTAGTTGTTGTTAGTCAGTGATACTCTCTGTTTTATATATTTTAAATTTTGTCAAGAAATGCAGCTCTGTCTCAGGTTCTGCTATGGTACCGTGATTGCACTGCCTTTCCTCTACAGGGAGCCAGGTTTTCCTGTGTCTACCCTTCTCAATGGCAAGGCTGTGCTCACTGAGCCTGTATTTTGTCAAGGTTTTAATCAGGAACCATGGTCCAATAGTTAGCCATGGTGTACTGTTGATTTAGGTCCAGATAGCACTGCATTTTGCTTTGTGCTTGTGTTTCCCAATATATTTACATTGTAGTCATTTAGTAGACACTCTTATCCAGAGCAACTTACAGTTAGTGAGTGCATACATTTTCATACTGGCCCCCCGTGGGAAAGCGAACCCACAACCCTGGCGTTGCAAGCGCCATGCTCTACCAACTGAGCTACAAGGAGGGGCCATGTCGTTTTGTTTTGACTGGGTTGTACTTTGAGTTAATTCTGATTGGTTGGATGTTCCGGTGCTGTGGCGTCAGTGTGTTAGTACAACAGGGTTGTGAACTCCGCCCCAAGACCAGCTGGATTTCTCTCTCTCTCTCTCTCTCTCTGCTATGACCTATGGATTAAAAGGGAAAGTCAGCCACGCCGTGGATACTGATGCCTCGCTCCCGGACAAGTTAAACACTTACTTGGTAACTATCCTGCACCATTCCCAGATTGTTGTGGGAAGGTTGTATGCAAAATAGCCATAGGACAACCACGCTCCTAAGAAACATATGGTTCTCAGAATGTTATATGCTAGTTGGAATTTGTCTGAGATTGGAGAG